>NW_026909577.1:0-235895 GCF_033115175.1 Lepus europaeus | reverse complement strand
AATATATATATATATATATATATATATATATATATATATATTAGGCCAAGTGATTGGAACCTCAAACCACTATATCTATGTGAATGGTCCAGGACTGTGAGGAGAAAAAAAAAAGTAAACATATTTGAGGAAGTGATAACTGAATGAATCACTGTTTTTGAAAATTATAAACCAGAGTATGTTCATAAGCTTTTTCATATTTCCTCTAAAAATCAATGTATTTGCTATTGTTTACATAAAAGGTACTGCCTATGTCCTCAAGCACAGAAATGTGGCAATATTCTTAGAAGATTTGCACTTTTTAAAAGATTTTATTGGAGCTGGCACTGTGGTACAGTGGGTTGAAACCTCAGCCTGCAATGCCAACATCCCATATGGGCACTGGTTTGAGTCCCAGCTTCTCCACTTCCATTCCAGCTCTCTGCAAAGGCCTGGGAAAGCAAAGATGGCCCAAGTGTTTGGGACACTGTATCCATGTGGCAGACCCAAAAGAAACTCCTGCCCCTGGCTTTGGATCGGCTGAGCTCTAGCCTTGCAGCCATTTGTGGAGTAAACCTGTGGATGGAAGACCTCTCTATCTCTGCCTGTACCACCTGGCTCCTGGCTTCAGATCAGTGCAGCACTGACTGTAGTGGCCATTTGGAGGGTGAACCAATGGAAGGAAGACCTTTCTCTCTGTCTCTCCCTCTCACTGTCTAACTCTGCCTGTCCAAAAAAAAAAAAAAACAAATCAAAGAGACAGGATTTCAAAAAAGATTTGATTTAATTGAGAGATGCAATTACAGACAGAGAGATGGAGGGATAGAAAAAAGCTCTTTCATCTGCTAGTTCCCTCCCCAAATGGCCTCAATGGATAGAGTTGCATCACTCAGAAGCCAGGAGCCAGGAGCTCCTTCAAGGTCACCCATATGGATGCAGGGTCCCAAGCACTTGGGCCATCTTCCACTATTTTCCCAGGACACAATCAGAGAGCTGGATAGGAAGATGAGCAGTCAGAACAAAACCAGGCACCCATATCAGATGTAGGCACCCCAGATTTGCATTTAAAGACAAACTATGGAAGGAAGGAGAATGGAGAGAAAGAAAGGAAGAATTGGACAAGAAATCAGAAAGAAATATCATCACTAACCATTAAACATAGAGTATTAAGAATAGAGGACACAAGAGTCAGGAAGCACAAACACAATTCAGCACCCATGGGTTGTGCGGAGGGTTAAAATGAGTTCAATTCCATGATGCGTGCATGAAAGACTGCATGGACATGGCACAGGAAATTGAAATTGGGGAAAAAATCAACAAGAATATTATGGAAAGAAGTGAGACTGAACTTGGATACATTGTGTTTGAATTTTCTGTTGTTAACTATGTTGGGATCAACAACGGGCAACTAGAAATACAACATAGAGCTCAGCAGAGAACAAAGCAGGAGAATTTCAGTGAATAGAGCTAATGAAATATCCTAAAGAAAAAGATCAAAGAATGCAGAAAAGGAAAGAGAAGGGGACCTGAAGAAAGCCTGTACCTACTGGTACAGGAAGGGAAAACATAATAAGAAAAGGACAGGAGAGAACGAATATTGATGTTTATACCAGGGATAGTGAAAATCTCAACGTTAAAAATATCTCTGCCTCTTGGGGCTGCCACGGTGGTGCATCAGGTGAATGCGCTGGCCTGAAGCCCCAGCATCACATATGGGTGCCAGTTCTAGACCCAGCTGCTCCACTTCTGATCCAGCTCTCTGCTATGGCCTGCAAAACAGTAGAAGATGGCCCAAGTCCTGGGACCCCTGAACCCATGTGGAAGATCCAGAAGAAGCTCCTGGCTCTTGCTTAGGATAGGCCCAGCTTGGGCTGTTGTGCCCAATTGGGGAGTGAACCAATGGATGGAAGACCTCTCTCTGCCTCTCTTCTCTCTGTGTTACTCTGACTTTCAAATAAAAAAATAAATCTTAAAAAAAATCTGCCTCTCTGGTGTAACACTGACTTTCAAATACATAATAAATCTTTTTTAAAAAAGGAAATTATGTATTTCACATAACATTAACAGAGATTAAAATATAGGCTGGTGCTGTGGCTCAATAGGCTAATCCTCCACCTGCAGTGCCGGCACACCAGGTTCTAGAACCAGTCAGGGCACCAGATTCTGTCTCAGTTGCACCTCTTTCAGGCCAGTGCTCTGCTGTGGCCCGGGAGTGCAGTGGAGGATGGCCCAAGTGCTTGGATCCTGCACCCCATGGGAGACCAGGAGAAGCACCTGGCTCCTGGATTTGGATCAGCGCGGTGCACCGGCTGCAGTGCACCAGCTGCGGCAGCCATTGGAGGATGAACCAACGGCAAAGGAAGACCTTTCTGTCTCTCTCTCTCTCACTGTCGACTCTGCCTGTCAAAAAAAAAAAAAGATTAAAAAATGAACCTGGAAAACATCATACTTAACCATGTGTTCTCCCTGATCTGTGATAACTAATAGAGCATCTAAAGGTAATCTATAGAAATGAAAAGACAATTTGAGTAGCAACAACATTGAACAGCCTTTCTCAACTACTGAACAGTTTTTTTCATAACATTTGTTGAGCTCTTTAATTAGTATAGTTAGTCATGTGTATAAAGTTAATTGCAAATAGATCTTAATAAAAAATAATCGGAATAGGAGAGGGAGGAAGAAGAGAGGTGGGCGTGTGGTGGGAGGATGAGCATGGTGGAAAGAATCACTATGTTCTTAACATCGTAATTATGAAATGCATGAAGTTTGTATTCCTTAAATATAAAGTTTCTGAGAAAAAAGACATAAGCTTAAGGAGCATTCTAGAAAAATTTTCATTTTGATTATTTTGGTCAAGGGTATTTGGCAGTAATATTTAAAATGAGAGAATGAATTATGTGTTTTTTATCTTATTTATTTTTAATGATAACTAACTTCTTTTGAAGGACATAGTTTGAGAGACTGAAGACAGAGAAAGATCTGCCATCAGCTGCTCCACTTCCTAAATGGGTGTAACAGCTAGAGTTGAACCAGACTGAAATCAGGAGCCAGAAGCTTCATCAGGGTCTCACACATAGGTGAGACCAAGTGCAGATGCCCAAGCACTTGGAGCAACTTCTGCTGCTTGCAGAGGTACGCTAAGCAGGGAGCTGGATTGGAAATAGAGCAACCAGGAAACAAAATCCATAAGGGATGCTGGCATCCTAGGCAGCTGTTTAACCCACTATACCACAATGTCACAATGTCAGCCCCAGGTTTTCATTTTAGATTTGAGTAGCTTGAGGTGCCATTTGGACGGCTATAAGGAAACACTCAACAGGGAGTAAATATAGTGGTCTACATGTTGTGCAAGAAGCCCAAGCAGGAGATACAGATGTGTCAGATGATATAGGGTCAACCTGTCAAGGTGAATTGCAGAATGGAATCAACAGGACACCAGTAAAAAGAGAAGAAACTCTCAGTGATGTCATGATACAAACAGGTTAACTTCCAGGAGAAGGCGTATAGCAGTTTCTACCATGGCAAGGGAAAAGACAGTCATTTAGCCTAATGCCCTGGTCCTACGTCAGCATTTTCGGCTGTGCAGTCAGGCCTGCTCCTAATTCTTGATTTTTTCCGAATCTAGAACACTAGAACACTTTTGAAAAATATTTATTTATTTGAAAGATAGAGTTAGAGAGAGGTAGAGACAGAGAGAGAGGTCTTACATCCACTGGTTCACTTCCCAGATGGCCGCAACACCCAGAGCTGCACCCATCCGAAGCCAGGAGCTAGGACTTTCTTCTAGATCTCCCACATGGATGCAGGGACCCAAGGACTTGAGCCACTTCTACTGCTATCCCAGGCCATAGCTGAGAGCTGGATTGGAAGAGGAACAGCCAGGACTAGAATTAGTGCCCATATGGGATACCAGCGCTTCAGGCCAGGGCTTTAACCTGCTGTACCACGGCACCAGCTCCTCAATTCTTCTGTAAGTTTCCACTAGAACCATGTAAAACATCTTGAAGCTATGACAATAAAAAAAATTGGAACCAATGTGCATTCAGCTCAGATGGCTTTAAATCTTGCAGCCATGCTCAATTTGTCCTGATTCTGAATTATATTTCTTTACGCTTTTCCAACCTAACCAAATCTTATAAACATCTTAAAATACAATGTAGGCCGGAACCGCAGCTCACTAGGGTAATCCTCTGCCTGCGGTGCTGGTACCCTGGGTTCTAGTCCCGGTTGGGGTGCCAGATTCTGTCCTGCTTTCTCCTCTTCCAGTCCAGCTCTCTGCTGTGGCCTGGGAAGGCAGTGGAGGATGGCCCAAGTCCTTTGGCCCCGCACATGTATGGGAGACCAGCAGGAAGTATCTGGCTCCTGATTTCGGATTGGCACAGCTTGCCAGCCGTAGCGACCATTTGGGGGGGGTAAACCAATGGAAGAAAAATTTTTCTCTCTCTCTCTGCCTGTTTCTAACTCTACCTGTAAAAAATAAATACAATGTGAAAGAAGCTGAGGAATTAACAACTTACTGGCAACATATTCTTTTTTTGTTGGTCTTGGGTACATGAAGATTTCTCCAGGATCTTATCTGCAAGAGAAATTATTCAGAGAGAGTGGTGAGACAAATAGTCTAGATTCTCCCTAGATTCTACTGTGCTAGCAAGATCATGAAGGAAAGGCATATAGACAAATGGGCATATTAGCTGGGCAACAGAAATAAAGTACCCGCCCTATGGGGGAATATAGGCTTTACACATGGGAAGAGCAGCAAAGACCCTGAAAGAGCACACACAACTCTACCAATCACTCAGGTTAAACAGAAACTATTGTTAGGCTAATTAAAATATTCATTTGTTACCAATTCTGTAAAAAAAAATAATCAGTGCCAGGGCCATCACTGTAGGGTAGTGGGTAAAGCTTCCTGCTGCAGTGTGGGCGTCTCACATGGACACCAAATTGAGTCCTACCTGCTCCACTTCTGATCTAGCTCTCTGCTATGGACTGGGAAAGCAGTGGATGAAAACCCAAGTCCTGGGACCAGCACTGTGGCACACTGGGTTAATCCTCCACCTGCAGGACTGGCATCCCACATGGGCACTGGTTCTAGTCCCAGTTGCTTCTCTTCCAGTACAGCTCTCTGCTGTGACCCGAGAGGGCAGTGGAGGACGGCCCAGGTGCTTGGGCTCCTGCACCCATGTGGGAGACCAGAAAGGGTCACCTGGCTCCTGTCTTCAGGTTGGCGCAGCTCCAGCTATGGTGGCCATTTGCAGGGTGAACCAATGGAAGGAAGACCTTTCTCTTTGTCTCTCTCTCTCACGGTCTATAACCCTACTGTGGTGACTGTTCCTCGCCACTGCCGGAGAATTAGGCAGGCTGCCCACAGCTTGCCTTAACTGAGGAGGGGAAAGTGCGCCACCTGCCACTCAGCCTTCCCCAAACCCAGGGGACAATCAGGCGTGGTGTGGAGCACAGTCGAAGCAGGGTCTCACTTTATTGTAAAAGAGAAGTGGTATAGGCCGGCGCCGTGGCTTAACAGGCTAATCCTCCACCTTGTGGTGCCGGCACACCTGCTTCTAGTCCCGGTTGCCCCTCTTCCAGGCCAACTCTCTGCTATGGCCCGGGAAGGCAGTGGAGGATGGCCCAAGTCCTTGGGCCCTGCACCCGCATGGGAGACCAGAAGCACCTGGCTCCTGGCTTCGGATCAGAGAGATGTGCTGGCTGCAGCGGCCATTGGAGGGTGAACCAACGGCAAAAAGGAAGACCTTTCTCTCTGTTTATCTCTCTCTGTCTCTCTGTCTCTGTCTCTCTGTCTCTGTCTCGCTCTCACTATCCACTCTGCCTGTCAAAAAAAGAGAGGTGGTATATATAGCTGAGGTACAGGTTGTATGGTACAGAGTGGATGAGGGGATGTGGGCAAGGGGTGGGGTGTTGTGATGCAAAAGGGCCTTAGCAACTCCTATTGTACCACTTTAATGATCCTTAGGGAGAAGCACCCAGGGAATTGAAACTTAAAGACAGGTTTTCAAATTTGAGGCAGGCTCAGGAAGTTCCTCTAGGCCTTTCAGGATTCAGCTTCCCCCACACCCTACCTCTCAAATGAGGGAAGGGGAGGGGAGGGGAGAGGAGAGGAGGAGAGGGGAGAGAAGACCCAAGTCCTTGGGTCCCTTGCACCAACATGGGAGATTTGGAAAAAAATCTCCAGGCTCCTGGCTTCAGATTGGCCCAGCCTCAGCCAATGGGGCCATTTGGGGAGTGATCAGCAGATGTAAGACCATCTCTCTTTCTGCCTCTGCCTCTCTGTAACAGCCTTTGAAATAAATAAATAAATCATAAAAAAGTCACTGCCTAAATAATTTATACTATTCATCAGGATTGTCCAATTAATTAGCAGTACACCAAAAAGAAACCTGTTTTCATTAGTATCTATATTACACAGAAAATTACTCAGACAATACTAACTGTTTTCCTTGCAGCATCTCTCATTTTTATGTATCTAAAATTCCATTAAAGTATACAGCTTAAAGTTAGTTTTTGGCCACATTTATATGTATAGGAAAAATCGACATAATATATCTATTACAGCTTTCTTTAACTGTTCAATGACACTCCTCTCTGTATACAAACCTTGATATAATTCTTCTCCACAGGGACCCCTGACATTTTCCAGTTCACTTTTGTTCTAGCCCATGAGACAACAGTAAATATGATACCAACATAATTTGAAAAGTATTTTGCCTTTGGGAGTTTGCCTTCTTGTACAGTAATCATGTGGAGAATCCTGAGACTTGCCTGTTGGACACATGGGGCCTAGGTCACAGGCTGCACAAACCAGACATTGGAAGCATAGGCATCATGATACACTAGGTTAAGCTACTTCTCTGGACATACCACATATATATCAGAGTTCTTGGTGTGTATCCTGGCTATTTCAGACCTCCAAACCAACTTACTTCAAGTATTTTTAAGTTATTTTTTAAAGTTTTAGTTATTTATTTGAAATGCATAGTTACAGAGACACAGAGACAGAGAGAGGTCTTCCATTTGCTGGTTCACTCCCCAGGTGGCTGCAATGGCTAGAGCTACACTGATCCAAAACCAGGAGCCAGGGGCTACTTCCAGGTCTCTTTCCCACACAGGCACAAGGGCCCAAGGCCATGGGCCATCTTCTTCTACTTTCTCAGGCCATAACAGAGAGCTGGATTGGAAGCAGGCAGCCAGAACTCAATCTGATGCCCATATGGATTGCTGGCAATGTAGGTGGTGACTTTATTCATGACACCACAGCACCAGCACCACAAGTGTTCTTTTGAGTCAACAGGTCATGGTGCAAAAACTTGGATTTTTGCCATCTGCATGGAAACCCACATGGAGTCCCTGCATCCTGGCTTTCATAGATAGCACCCTGGCTGTTGTGGGCTTTTGCAGAGTGATCAGGCAGCCTTGGTTGTCAATGTTCATATTTTTAAATATTTCACTCTTCTAGATTTTTGAGTCACTATTCTGAGTCCTATTGCTTCTTTAGTACCAAGAATTCCAAGACCTAACTCAGCATGGGTGCTATGTATAGCATAATGTGAGAGTTAAGATGAGGTGAGAGAACTCCCAACATTGAGTCTAGTTTGCATACCTTAGAAATAGTGGCAGTCTGTAGAAGTTACAAATCTACCTACCAGAGTGGTGGGACATTTAGGGGATCTTAATAATTTCCCAAAATTTATTGAAAGGAAAAATGGTAACATGGTTAAGGGCTTGCTTCCCATGATTCCTAACCATCTTCATCTTCCTGCACTACACACCCTCACCCATCACTCTCATCCATCCATGATCCATACCCACACTGCCAAGGCTTGCCTGGGCCACAGCTGGGTGCCCAGCCATGGCTGTGGGAGGGAGCTCCAATAGGAGAATAGCAGCTGTCCTAGGCACCTGATCACAGCTGGGGGAGGGACATGGATAGCAGAGCACCACCACTCCAGTGGGGCCTGTGGGTGCTTGCCTGTGCCAAGGGTGGAGACTAAGCCCTGACCCTGTCCCCAGTTTTGGGCTTGCCAGAGTACACCTGTGAAATGCATGTCAGTAGAGAATTGTGGTTACCAACGAGTGAGGGGAGAAATGGTGGGTTAAGGACAAAGGAGATACACTGGTCATGGGGCACAACGTTTCCAGTAGACAGGAGAAATGAGTCTACAGCTGTACTGCAAAGCATGGAAACTACAATGCTGTATTTCATATTTCAGCTTGTTAAGAGAGGCTTTTGAAAGTACTCACCATACAGTATAGGAGGTGATGAATGAGTTATTCTGATTAGACAATTCCAGAATTAACACTCATCAAATGATCGCGTTGTATCCCACAGGTATCTATAGCTATTTCTCAGTTGAATAGTTTAAAAAGGCAAAGATTGGCTGGCGCCGTGGCTTAACAGGCTAATCCTCCACCTTGCGGCACCGGCACACTGGCTTCTAGTCCCAGTTGGGGCGCCAGATTCTGTCCCTGTTGCCCCTCTTCCAGGCCAGCTCTCTGCTATGGCCCAGGAAGGCAGTGGAGGATGGCCCAAGTCCTTAGGCCCTGCACCTGCATAGGTGACCAGGAGAAGCACCTGGCTCCTGGCTTCGGATCAGCGAGATGTGCTGGCCGCAGCGGCCATTGGAGGGTGAACCAACGGCAAAAAGGAAGACCTTTCTCTCTGTCTCTCTCTCTCTCGCCCTCTCTCAATATCTACTCTGCCTGTCAAAAAAAAAAAAAAGAAAGAAAGAAAAGAAAAGGCAAAGATTGCCGGCACCGCGGCTCAGTAGGCTAATCCTCTGCCTTGCGGCGCCGGCACACCGGGTTCTAGTCCCGGTCGGGGCACTGATTCTGTCCCGGTTGCCCCTCTTCCAGGCCAGCTATCTGCTATGGCCAGGGAGTACAGTGGAGGATGGCCCAAGTGCTTGGGCCCTGCACCCCATGGGAGACCAGCATAAGCACCTGGCTCCTGCCATCGGATCAGCACGGTGCGCTGGCCATGGCGCACCTACCGTGGTGGCCATTGGAGGGTGAACCAATGGCAAAAAGGAAGATCTTTCTCTCTGTCTCCCTCTACTGTCCACTCTGCCTGTCAAAAATAAAAATAAAAATTAAAAATTAAAAAAAAAAACAGAAAAAAGAAAAGGCAAAGATTACCAGGCTACACTAAAAAAGCTAGGAACAATACAAGATATATTAATATAAAGAGAAATGTTTAATGATTTCACAGTAGGACAAAAATGATTCTTAAAGATTTGTTAAATTGAAAGGCAGAGTTAGAGAGAAGAGATATAGATCTTCCATCCACTGGTTCACTCTCCAGGTGGCCACAACAGACAGAGCTATGCCAATCCAAAGCCAGGAAGCACAGGCTTATTCTGGGTCTCATATGTGGGTGCAGGTGTCCAAGTACTTGGGTCATCTTCTGCTGCTTTTCCAGGCACATCAGCCAGGAGCTGGATTGGAAGTGCAGCAGCTGGGACTTGAGCCTGGGCCTGTATGGGATGCCAGTGCTGTAAGCTGCAGTTTATCTTGGTTTAACACAGCAGTGGCCACCCCCACAAAAAAAAAAAAACAAAAAACAAAAAACAAAAAACAAAAAACAAAAAACAAAAAACAGGTCAGGGATACAAAGAGTTCAAAAGCTGAATGATGAAAACAATACATATAGAAGGGGCTGGGGCCATGGCTTAGAGGGTAAAGCCACCCTTCTGCAGTGTTGGAATTCCACAAGGGCACCACTTCAAGTCCCACCTCCAGTGCTGGCATCCCATATGGGCACTGGTTTGAATCCTGATTGCTCCACTTCCAATCTAGTTCTGTTATGCCCTGGAAAAGCAGTAGAAGATGGCCCAAGTCTTTGGGCCCCTGCACCTATGTGGGGGACCTGGAAGAAGCTCCTGGCTCTGGGTCGGCAGAGCTCTAGCTTTTGCAGCCAACTAGGGAGTGAACCATTGGATAGAAGACCTCCCTCTCTCTCTCTCTGCTTCTCTGTGCGTAACTGACTTTTAAATAGAAAAATAAATCCTTAAAAAACAAATGTGTAACTGTTCATATAGATAGGCTCAAAGGGATCACATAAATAAGATCAAGTGTCTACTAATAACAATAGATAGAATTAAAAAGGAGAGAATGATCCAACATGGAAAGCAGGCCACACAGCAGACTCATAGAATGACACATGCCCTAAACAGCACAATGACATCAGAACCTAGCTAAAAATCCCATGAAAGCATTTTAGGCATGGAAAGCCAAGACACTGTAGAAAAAAAGAAACTCTACATAAATGATCTCTGTGAGTGAGACCCCAGTGGAAAGAAGAGCACATCAAAGGAGGTACCTTTTTCAGAAGGCTAGAGAGAACTTTCCACTTTTCTTATGGCCCTGTCTACATAGTAACAGAGTTTGTGGACTCAAAAGGCTTCCATAGCCTTGGCAGCTAATGACAAGAGACTCAGGTGATCATTGCCATCATAAATAAAAGTGTCAATTGTTAAATCAACAATAGGAATCACTGTGTACTTACTCCCTATGTAGGACCTCTGTCCTTAATGAGTTGTGCTATGAGAATTAACAGTAAAACTCATCTTCAAAAGTACTTTAGACATTGTGTGTCTCTGCAAACTGTTGAAATCTTTACTTAATACAGAGTTGGCCTTCTGTATATAAAGATAATTAAAAATGAATCTTTATGAAGAATGGGATAGCAGAGGGAGTAGAAGGTGGGACAGGAGTGGGGGTGCGAGGGTGGGAAGTGGGGGAAGAACTGCTATATTCCTAAAGCTGTACCTATGAAATGTGTATTCATTAAATAAAAGCTTTCTAAAAGAAAAAGAAAGAGCCAAGAATGGGCCAAGTACCTGGAGCCCTTTCTATCCATGGTCCAAACCTGGCTTGAGTTCTAAGTGCTAGGCCTTAGGCTAGTGGAGTCCAGGTATTGTGGTAGCTGGAGAAAGTCAGTTGATGGGAGAGAGAAGCACAGGGATCTCCTTTTTGCTCTGTCTCTTAGTTCTTCAAATAAAAAAAAATTAAAAATTTACATCCCTGGAAACCAAAACCAGAAAGATATTGAAGAATTCTTCAAACTTGTAGTAAATAAGAATCATATTCCTAAATGGACAGTGACTTATTGAAGAAACCACATGGGAAATTCAGATGTAAGATGATTAGAATCAAAGTACAACACAAATTAATGGAATAAATGCAAAGCAAGGCTTAGGAGGAAATAGCTGTAAAGATCTATATTTCATAATAAGATATAAAATCAATTATCTACAATTCTACCTTAAGAAACCAAAAAGCAAAATCAGAGAAAACTGGAGCCAAAAAAGGCAGAAGAAACAAAGAGTGAAGTGGAGTAGGGTGGAGAAAGGAATGTGTGGTGCTCCCCACTTTGTGTAAAAGACACAGTGCTGTGCTTCTGGCACATAGCAAGGGATGCTTCTCCCACCAAGAGCCTACAGCCTCTGCACCATGATATCAAGCTATCCTACCCAAATCTTATTTTTCAAATTAAGAAATCTTGAAAAACACAGATGTAAATAATCAAGCCCTCTTATTACCCTAGGCTTCTAAGGTAAACATTTTAACATTTTTTATTAACATTTTTAACATTTATTTATTTATTTTATTTTTATTTATTTATTTATTTTTTGACAGGCAGAGTGGATAGTGAGAGAGGGTGAGAGAGAGAGAGACAGAGAGAAAGGTCTTCCTTTTTGCCGTTGGTTCACCCTCCAATGTCCGCAGCGGCCGGCGCATGGTGCCAATCCGAAGCCAGGAGCCAGGTGCTTCTCCTGGTCTCCCATGCGGATGCAGGGCCCAAGCACTTGGGCCATCCTCCACTGCCTTCCCGGGCCATAGAAGAGAGCTGGCCTGGAAGAGGGGCAACTGGGACAGAATCCGGCGCCCCAACCGGGACTAGAACCCGGTGTGCCGGCGCCGCAAGGCGGAGGATTAGCCTGTTAAGCCATGGCACCAGCCTATTTATTTATTTTAAAGGCAGAGTTACAGAGAGAGAAAACAAAGAGACCTTCCACCTGTTGGTTCACTTCCCCAATGGCCACCACTACAGGGATGGGCCAGGCTGAAGCCACAGACAGAAGCTTCATCCTTGTCTCCTACAGGGGTACAGAGACCCAAGGACTTAGGCCATCCTCTCCTGCTTTCCCAGGTGCATTAGCTAGGAGATGGATCAGAATTGGGCCACCAGGAATCAGACCAGTGCCCATATGGGTTGCTACTGTCACTGGCAGCAGCTTAACCTGCTATGCCACAATGTCATAAAGGTAAGCGTTTCTAACTCAGGCCACAGTAAAGGAGGAGAAAATAGCTTACAGGAGATGACTAGAAATTTGAAAGCAGTCAATCAAATGGAAACTTAAAAAAAGCTGCACTTCAGAAGATGATTGAAAATGTTATTAGAGGTTGCCCTCATTGTGGCCTAAAATGTTAAATAAACCTCCCCCTTCAGTGCCGGCATCGCATATAGCCACTGATTCAAATCAAGTCCTGGCTGCTCCACTTCTGATCCAACTCTCTGGGGTGGTATGGAAAAGCAGAAGATGGCTTAAGCCCTTGGGCCTCTGCACCCATGTGAGAGACCCTGAAGAAGCTGCTGGCTACTGGTTTCGGATTGGCCCAGCTCAGGCCATTATGGCCATTTGGGGAGTGAACCAGTGGATGGAAAACCTCTCTACCCATGCCTCTCTGTAACACTGCTTTTCAAATAAATAAATAAATCATTTTTAAAAATAGAATAACGTCTTAACTAAGACACTAAAAACCCACAAATTTCACCAGTTCATTGAGTCTCCTATAATTACGTTTTTCTCTTTTTTTCTCTTTTGCTCTCCATTAGCAGTTTCACGATTCTGTTTTATTTTTAGAATTCTAGAAATTCATGGTTACTCCATTGATCTTCCATAAGAAACCCATATTTATAATAATTTTTAATGGTCTTATAAATATAAATCTTCCTGGAGAAGAACTAGAACTGTGAATGACAAAGACAAAATCATCACAATTGAAATGTTTAAAGTAATTTAGCAATTTAGCAAAGGAGATGCCCACAGGATTTGAAAAAGCACAGCAGTATTTTACAAACCAGTTCATCATTTCGGGCAATGATAGCACTGGAGCAATTTCAAAATTCTTCTAAAGTACCCAAGGAACCCCCCTCTGCTTTTTGAAGAACAGCAGCTTGTTAGATTTCACCATTGGACTTCTCCATGTTACATAACCCCTGGGAAACTCACATCAATAGCATTTCTATATCAATGTAACAACTTGAAATTTATGATATTACAACTAGATAATACTTTTTAGGTAAAGGGAGCCTAATTAACCATCATCTCTGCTAGTTGAAAACTACATCTTTTGTTGATTCCCAGGGACCCACAAAGAAATCAAGGTCAAAGCAGTTAATTTAGAACTTTCTTTTTGAAAAAAATGTCAAAGATATCAAAAATTTAAAAATACTTGGTTAACATAGGATCTCTGATCATTTTATGAGACAATAATCATTCACTTATATAGAGTCAAATTATGTTTAAATATATTTATTACATATTAAGTATATTTAATAGTTGATAAGTAGAAATATACACTTAAAAGATATTAAAAATCAATTCTTAACATTCAGTTTTCTAAACCCAAAGATAGAAAATACATGAGATTATCTTGACAAAACACAAAATTTCTTTCCCTCATGTAATTAGTTACCAAAAGATGAAGAAAATCCTTTTGTACTGTGCTTCTTCTAATGGGAAGCTCCCCCAGATAACTTAGAAGTTAAACCTAGTGGAAAGATACCCCAACTTAGACATTGAAATGGTATGTGTGCAGGCTGTAAGCATTCAAGCTTATAAAAGAATGAGAACACTTAGAAACAAGTACACCTGAGGCCGGTGCTGTGGCACTGCAGGTAAAGCCACCACCTGCAGTGCCTGACTCCCATATGACTGCTCTACTTCTGATCCAGCTCTCTGCTATGGCCTGGAAAAGCAGTAGATGGCCCAAGTACTTGGCCTCTCTGCACTAGTGTTGGAGACCCAAAAGATGTTCCTGGCTCCTGGCTTCAGATTGGCAGAACTCCAGCCATTGCAGCCTTTTGGGGAGTGAACAAGCAGATGGAAGACCTCTCTCTAACTCTCTCTCTGCCTCTCTATAACTCTGCCTTTCAAATAAATTCATAAATCTTTAACAAAAAAGACAATAATACATCTTAGAAACAAAAGCAGGAAAAATAAATCCGTAGAACAGTTTAAATACATCAAGAAAAGTCAGTGTAGGGGCCAGTGTTGTGGCATGTTGTGTAAAGCCAGCCCCTGTGACACAGGCATCCCATCCTACATGGGCACTTGTTCCAGTCCTGACTATTCCATTTCAGATCCAGATCCCTGCTAATGTGCCAAGGAAAATAATGAAAAATGGCCAAGTCCTTGGGCCCCTGCCACTCAGGTGTGAGACCCAGAAGAAGCTCCTGACCATTGTGGCTCAGGTCCAGCCATTGTGGCCATCTGGGGAATGAACCAGTAGACCAAAGATCTCTGTCTCTTCTCTCCCTCTGTGAACTCTGGCTTACAAATGAAAAAATCTTGAACAAAAAAAATTAGGTACTCTTAGTATCCTAGTCTCTAAGATAAAAATTTATCTTTAAGATTAATTAATTTCAAAGGTAGAGTTACAGAGAGAGAACAGAGAGAGAGAGAGAGAGAGAGAGAGAGAGAGAGAGAGAGATCTTCCATCTGCTAGTTCATTAGCCAAATAGCCACTACGACCAGAACTGGGCCCGGCAGAAGCCACTGCCAGGAGACTCATCCAGGTCCCCCACATGGGTGCAGGGTCCCAAAGATTTGGGCCATCCTCTCCTGTTTGCCAGGTGCATTAGCTAGGAGATGAATCAGAAGTGGGCCATGAGGAATCAAACCAGTGCCCATATGGGTTGCTGCCATCACAGACAGCATCTTAACCTGATGTGCCACAATGTCAGCTGTAAGGACAAGCATTTTTAATGACAGGCCATAACTAAACAATAAAGGAGGAGAATATAGCTTATAAGAGATGGCTAGTTGTTGGGAAGGAGTCAATCAAATGGAAGATTGCAGTTGAGGAGAGAGTTGAAATGTTATTAGAGGGGCCAGGCACTGTAATGTAGTAGGCTAATCCTAGAAAAGCAGTTGGTGGCTCACTTGGTTAGCCCTCCACCTGCAGTGCTGGCAACCCATATGGGTGCTGGGTATAGTCCCAGCTGCTCCTCTTCCAGTCCAGCTCTCTTCTGTGGCCCAGGAAGGCAGTGGAGGATGCCCCAAGTGCACGGACCCCTGCACCCACATGGGAGACCTGGGAGGCAGGGAGGAAGCACCTGGCTCCTGGCTTCGGATCCACACAGCAACAGCTGTAGCAGCCATTTGGGGGTGAAGCAATGGAAGGAAGACCTTTCTGTCTCTCTCACTGTCTAACTCTGTCAAATAAATAAAAACAATAAAAAACAAGAAGATGCAGTTGATTAGATGGTTGAAAATATTATTTAGAGGGGCATTGTAGGCTAATCTTAGGAAAGCAGTGCAAGATGTGCTTGAGCTTGGGGGATCCACAAGAAGCTCCTGGCTCCTGTTCTGGATTGGCTCAGCTCCAGCCATTGTGGGTATTTGAAGAGTGAACTAGTAGATGGAAGACATTTCACTCTATCTCTCCCTCTCTTTCTCTCTCTCAAAATTTTTTAAAGTTATTAGACTGGGGCAGGCACTGTGGCATAGAACGCTAAGCCTCCACCTCAGTGCCAGCACCTCATGTGGGTACCAGCTCAGCTGAATCCCAGCAGCTCAACTTCTAATCCAGCTCTTTACTAATGCACCTGGGCAAAGCAGAGAAATGTGGTACTTGAGCCCCTGAACCTGTATGGGAGACCCAGAAGAAGCTCCTGGCTCCTGCCTGACCCAACCCCCAGTCATTTGGGTAGTGTCATTGGATGGAAGATCTCTTTCTTTCCCTCTTTCTCCCTTTGTATCTCTGCCTTTCAAATAAATAAATGTGTTGTAGAAAGTTATTCGACTTTAAAATCAAACATGAAAAACCTCTTGCAAAAAATTATCATTAATATTTATATTTTTGTAAAAAATTACTAACTTAATGTAGGTTATAAATCCTGATTTTATTTATTTGAAAGAATTCCAAAAAAGACAATGAGAAAGTGATCATCGGGATCACTTCCCAACTGATTGCAGCTAGAGCTGGGACAGATTGAAGAAGCCGGAAGCCAGGGAAATCCGTGTGGTTCTCCCACATGTGTGGCAGGGGTCCCAGCACTTGGGCCATCTTCTGCTATCCCAGGCACATTCACAGGGTGCTAGATTAGAAGTGCAGCAGTCTGGACTCAAAGAAGCACTCTTAAGGGGTGCAGGTATGATAGACTGCACTTAACCTATGATGCTGGCTATACCTTGAACATTTTTAATGTCAGGGCTGGAATTGTGATGTTGTGGATAAGGCCACCAATTGTGATGCTGGCATCCATAGGGTCACATGTCACAGCTGCTCTACTTCAGATCAAGCTCCCTGCTAATGGCCTGGGAAGAGCAGAGAAAAATGGCACAAGTGTTTAGGCCCCTGCTACTGATGTAGGAGGCCTGAATGGAGCTCCAGGCTCCTGCCTTCAGTCTGGCCCAGTGCTTGCTTGCTGCAGAGATCTGGGATTGAACCAGTAGGTTGACGATGTCTGTCCCACTCTCTAACTCAGCCTTTCAAATACATAAATAAAACTTTAAACAATTCTAAATTTTGGTAAGTTCATTTAGAATTCTTTTTATTGGGGCCAGCACTGTGGCATAGTAGGTTAAACCTCCACCTGCAGTGCTGGCATTTCATAAGAACACTGGTTCAAAATGCCCTAGAAAAGCAGTGGAGGATGGCACAAATCCTTTGGCCACTGCACCCATGTGGGAGACTTGGATGAGGGTCCTGGCTCTTGGCTTCAGATCAGCAAGATCCAGCCATTGTAGCCCTCTGGGGAGGGAACCTGTGGATGGAGGACCTCTCTCTTTCTCTCTCTCTCTCTGGGGAGGGAACCTGTGGATGGAGGACCTCTCTCTCTCTCTCTCTCTCTCTCTGTTATTCTGCTTTGCAAATACTTAAATAAATCTTAAAAAAATATTTCTTATCCTTGATAACTTGATTTTTTTTACTTTGCACTTTTATTTGGCAAAGCAACACTGCATAAACTGTGCAGTAACAAATGACAGTTTACACAGAATGTTAAATTCATATACATTATCAGCAGCAAATTAGAAATAAACAAAAAACCACTAAGCTACAAATCCCCTATCACTTTTAGAGAGAAAGAACAAACTCTGTCAGTTGTGTCCAACTTGAACAGCAGAGTCTATAGGACATCACCTGCCATCTTAAGTTTCAGGATTTACAGATGCCTAGTTGGAAGGTAACAAAGCAGTTGACTGTATCTACAACACGCTATTCTGTGACACCACCTCAAAAGCTTTAAAAAGAAAGGTCATCTCTACTTTCTTAGTAGCATCTAACAGATATCCAAATACCAAGAAGCTTAACTTGTGCATGGTGGTGTTATCTGATACACAGAAGAAATTTGGTATATTCACATTGGAACAAAATTAAGTGTCCATGAAAAGGAAAGCCACTCCTCAAAATCAGTCATAAACCAAAATTTTCCATTTTGCAGAGGCCCTATTTTCCTATTTTAAAGTAAACTGTGGGCATGTGAGAGAAGTAACACACACATTCCTATTCTGCAGCCTCCCTCTGTCAGTCAGGCTCTCTGCCTCTTTGAGGAATAAGAAACCCCTACCAAACCACCCATTTTCATGCTGAAAATAACAGTGTGAAGAAGTCCAGAGGAGCTGTGATGCTTTTGGTTTCCAAAAAGCTTTAAGGCCTGAGATGAACAATCCACTGAAATATCATGGGCTGCTCAAGCTGATGCTCTTAGAGTTCATCCCCTGCACATGTGGAAGAAAAGAGCAGAAAATAAAATCACTCCCACCTAGACCATTGTTTTTATTTGTTAAAGGTACATATACCACCACTACCAAAGGCTTCATTTTGACTCTGCCATCTTGTAGGTAACTTATTGCTTAGTGAAAACTTAGCAAGTAATTTTGAACAGCTGTGTATTAACAACTTACGAAAACATTTACCGAAAGGCCCAATCCCTTCTATGTATTTTAAGCCAAGAGTACATGTATTTAGAAAAGTCTATCTTTTACACTTAGCAATTCATTTTTTATGAGCATTTATTATTTATTGGAGCAAAAAAAAGTCATCCTACTGCAGAGTAGTCCTTGGTCTCTCTAGCTGCTACACTGCTTTATCTCTCTTCAGCCTCTGTAAGTCAGAGATGCTCTTATCCCTGGCAGGAAAACCTGAGGTTTATTACCTCATGTCAAATTGCATAGGGGCCCAAATCAGGAATCCATCCCGTGATCACCTTGAGGAGAGGATCTGGGTTGTGCAAGCCACAAGCATCATGAGCCATCAGGGGTGGGATTCCCTTTGTACTGAGCCATCCTTCTCACCTTGCACAGCTTGTAGTTCAGTTTATATACAACCTCCTGCTCATGTCTGCCACCACATGGCTTCTGCTGTGATGTAGTGAACAGCAAAATGGCCCCTTGGTGTCAAAGATGAGGCAGAAATGCTTACCTGTCTTCTCGATGCCAATGTTTGCTCCATCTCACATGTATCCATGAATCCAGCAAGGTACGCAACATCAGTTTGCACCTGGTTGCTGATTCTGATCAAGCACTGCATACATTTCTTTACCTCCCCTCCAGTCACTGCACACTTGAGTCTATTTCTCAGGAAGATGAGGAGAGGGAGACATCCCTTAGGTTGCAAGGACCTGATGATGCACAAGGTGCCACAGCAAGGTGCAGAGAAAGCCAAGACCACCAATTCATTTTGAGCATTCATACTTAGATTGCCTGAAACACTAAAATATTAGATAAGTATGGTTATTCTTAGGTTATGATCTTGCCAAAGAACAACTTTAAAATTGAACTTCATAGAAAGCAATGAACATTGCATCATTCTTTAATATATTGTTTGTGCTTAGCTGAAAATTATATTTTGATTTTAAGTAACACAAATAAGCACAACAAACTTTTAAATATACTACATGTACATGTATATAAGGCATAGCATACATTATGAGACAGAAAAATATAGAAGTCTCTGCAACAGTTTTTAAATCTTTTAACTCCAGTACCTGACAAATAATCAGGCCCTTATGGCTCACCACGTGGGTTGCCAATTCAACAGAGATGAATGTTGGCAAGAGGAAAGAGCTTATTTCTAGAAGCTGGCATCTTGGGGAAAGATCTTTTTTTTTTAAGATTTTATTCTTTTGGAGCCTGCTGCCAGTATCCCATATGGGCACCAGGTTCTAGTCCCAGTTGCTCCTCTTTCAGTCCAGCTCTCTGCTGTGGCCCAGGAGTGCAGTGGAGGATGGCCCAAGTGCTTGGGCTCTGCACCCGCATGGGAGACCAGGAAGAGGCACCAGGCTCCTGGCTTCGGATCAGCACAGCACCAGCCACAGCAGCCATTGGGGGGTGAACCAACAGAAGGAAGACCTTTCTCTCTGTCTCTGTCCCTCTCATTCTCTATAACTCCACATGTCAAATAAATGAATAAATAATATTTTATTCATTCATTTGAGAAACAGAGCCATGGAGAGAGGGAGAGCCAGAGAAAGGTCTTCTATCTGCTGGCCCACCCCCAAAATAGCCAAAATGGCCAGAGCTGGGCTGATTCAAAGCCAGGAGCCAGGAGCCTCCCCAGCTGGGTGCTGGGGCCCAAGCACCTGGACCATCCTGCACTGTGAAAGCCGAATCAGGAGAGAAGCCAACATGCACATGAAACAGTGTCCACAAGGGAAGCCAGCACTACAGGTGAAGGCCCAGCTCTCTATGTCACAGCATGGCTCCAAGAGAGAGCTCTTGATGTAAAATGTTCTCTTTCTCCCAAAGAGTTTTTTAAAGGACAAGGGTAGCTTCAGGGGGAGATTAGAAATAAAATGATGAGTCACCTGAACTGACGATATGTAGATGTTCAAGCTTTTTTCTGATGGAGACCTCTTAACCAGGGGAGTCAGCATCAGTTGGTTGGAGGATCCTTTGTCAGTGGAGTCAAAAGTCCACCATTATGAGGCCAGCACCATGCTGTGGCTCCGGCGGCATCCCTATGGGCACCGGTTATAGTCCTGGCTGCTCCTCTTCCAATCCCAACCTCTGCTGTGGCATTGGAGAGCAGTAGAGGATGGTTCAAGTCTTTGGGCCCTTGCACCTGCATGGGAGTCCAGGATCCTGTGCCTGACTCCAGATCAGCGTAGCTCTGGTTGTTGCAGCCATTGGAGAGTGAACCAACGGACAGAAGACCTTTCTCTCTGTCTCTCCCTCTCAGTCTGTAACTCTAAATAAGTGTTTTTTTAAAAGTCCACCATTATGCAAATGTTCCTATTCACCAGAGTAATTCAGGTAATTCAGACTATCAGTAAATGGTTTTTGCTATACAAAATGTGAAAACGAAAAGGGAAGGAAGATGGTTTTATTATGGTTACTCCTCCTTTTTAAAACTCCCAAAGAAAAATAAATAAAAGTTCTAATCAATTAAATATAATTACTTCTTGCTGTTAGTAACCTCAGTTAACCCTATTGTTCCACAGTTGAAACCTGAAAAACGTACTTGAGCATTTAATTTGGAAAGCAACTCTAGTCCCAGTAATGGTACTGGACACCAACATACATAAATTATATCCTCATTACAGACTCAGTGGGCATTCTGCTCGGAAAACACCTTTTATTGCATTAATTCTTGTTCCTCACAGTCAATTTCATCAGAGGCATCTGTGGAAATTTACAATAGGTTTGTAAGAGATCAAGGAGCCAGGAAAGTGAGGGTTTAGTTCAGGTAGGAGATAGGGGAAAAGTCTGGAAACTAGGGTAGTATCCATACCACTCAGAGAGCAGGCCAAAACCACATGCAGCAAGCACTTTGAGCTGCTCTCCACCGCTTATCACCAGCAGCAAAGCAGAGGCAGAGAGCGTTATTTAAGAAAGAGAGGAAAATGTGGGATCATACTGAGCACCAGGAACCAGCTACATGGAGGAGTATCTAGGCCTGGAAGCCTAGGGCACGGGGCTACAGCAAGCCCCCTCCTGGCAAGAGGTCGGGGGAAAGAGAATGGCCAGACACATCATGTCCTAGTTTAACCCACTTCCAAAGGGGAGTGGTTAATTGACCTGATTGGCTGGTTGGCACCCAGATGTGGCCAGGTAGGGGGATGAGGTCACCCAGGGGCATGGCAAAGGTGTGGTCTTCCAGCTCACAAACCTAATCAATTTTAAGCTGTATGCCTGCCTACTTCAACTCTGACTTTCAAATGAAATAAATATTTTAAAAATCCACTTACCAGCCACCTTCTCTTAACTTTAACACATACACAGGCCATGCAGTATGACAACGGAACACCACTTTCTTCTTAGAAATAGGATGGTAACTGTAAGCTGCTCAATCAGCCACAACGCAACTCAAGGTGCTTTTGGATGGAAATTAAATTGAACCACTCGTATTTCACCAAATGAGTACTCTTCCAAACCATATCCAAATCTTCCTCACAGAGGGGCTGAGGCAAAAATCTTGGAATCTTGTCTCCCACATGAAGCAGGCAAGCATACAGGTAAAGATAGATTAGGTTGTGAACTGGAAGACCACACCTCTGCCACGCCCCTGTGTGGCCTCAGGCCCCTACCTGATGCCTTTGCCACGCCCCTGTGTGGCCTCATTCCCCTACCTGCCCACACCTGGGTGCCCACCAGCCAAGCAGGCTAATTAACCACTCCCCTTTGGAAGTGGGTTAAAAGCCCAGCCACGATGTGGCCCCGGCTGCTCTTCTTCCCTGGCCTCTTGCCAGGACAGGGCTTGCTGTAGCCCTGCACCTCCAGGGAGCATGGCCTTCTGGCCATGTGCTCTAGGCTTCCTGGCCTAGAGGCTCATCCATGTGGCTGGTTCCTGGTGCTTGGTATGAACCCTACTCACCTCTCTCCCGTAAATAAAGCTCTCACTCTCCTATGCATCTTTCTCACTAAATAAAAGCTTAAAACGTGCCATGCTGCCTCGTTTATCTGTGCTGGTATTTAGAATTCTTCTCTAAATATTAGGCAAGAACCCTCTTGGGCTTATTAATATTGGGGATTTAGTAATAAGCCCGTGGTGAAATTGTATGGCAACCCAAATTCCGGTAGTACACGTGGCACCCTGGATAGCATTTCTAGGGAACTTTAAGGGGGGGCTACAATTTAGTGTGGATTTTATGGGGTCTTCTCCAGTTTCACACAAACCAGTGCCACAAAAAATGACCTAAGCCAGGTCCCAATTCCATAAACCCAAAGAGCAGAGACAGAAATTTCAGTCTCAGAGCTGTTGACTCCGTACACAAATGGAAGCCATTGTGCTAATAGGTAGCTAATGCACAGCAGGAAGAGAAAGGACAGCTGCTGGATGTCCCCAGAGTCCCAACCACCACATTAGCTCACAAGCTGCTCTGGGGATGGAGTACAAGTGGCCACTGCCGTCCTTACCAGCATGAGAGGGTCAGGCCACTTGAAGAATATACCCCAGACCTCTGGGCTAGCTCACCAATGTGGTTACCGAGGGAATAGTCCAGCTCTTGATGCTCGCCGCTTCAATTCACCAAAGATGAGGCATGGCCAGAGGTAAAGGTTTATTGCAAGAAGGCAGCAGCAGCCTTGGGGAAAGAAAAAGAAGTTTCTCTCAATCCAAACAGGTGCTTTTCTACCAAACCACCCAGTACAGAGGATTTTTTAAAGAGACAGGGTGGGCCGGCGCCATGGCTCAACAACAGGCTAATCCTCCTCCTAGCAGTGCCAGCACACTGGGTTCTAGTCCTGGTCGGGGCGCCGGATTCTGTCCCGGTTGCACCTCTTCCAGGCCAGCTTTCTGCTATGGCCAGGGAGTGCAGTGGAGGATGGCCCAAGTGCTTGGATCCTGCACCCCATGGGAGACCAGGAGAAGCACCTGTCTCCTGGCTTCGGATCAGCATGGTGTGCTGGCCACAGTGCGCCAGCTGCAGCGGCCATTGGAGGATGAACCAATGGCAAAGGAAGACTTTTCTGTCTGTCTCTCTCACTGTCCACTCTGCCTGTCAAAAAAGATAAATAAATAAAGAGACAGGGTAATTGGAGGGTGAGGATTCAAAGAAAACAATCAGTCTATTCAATTGACAATTATGCAGATTTTCAGGCTTTGTTCTGAGGCACATCCCACCACCCAGTCAGAGGAGTCCTGGGTGTAACCCCAGGGGCTTTCTGCCTCAGTTGGGGGAGGGGGGAAGGGTTCTTTGTCAGTTGGGGCAACAGCCTGCCATTCCTAATCATCTCCTTTTTTCAGTGGGCTTTTGAAATTCTTATACAAATATTATTCACTAGATTATAGCAACAGCAAGTGTCTTCATTAAGGTAAACATTTGAAAAGGAAAAATGCATTTATTGTGGTTACAGGAGTACCATTCTGTTGGAGGAGGGTATTTGAGGGCTTATAAAGAGGTTATAAGGCAGGGGGTGGCTGGTGTAAGGACTAGATGACCTAATGAGGAGTCCTTCTAAGAGTGGGCAAGGCCTGTCTACTAGCAAGACAGTGAGTTTCTAGTTTGTTGTTTTTTTTTTTTTTGACAGGCAGAGTGGACAGTGAGAGAAAGAGACAGAGAAAGGTCTTCCTTGGCCATTGGTTCACCCTCCAATGGCCACCGCGGCCGGCGCACCGTGCTTATCTGAAGGCAGGAGCCAGGTGCTTCTCCTGGTCTCCCATGGGGTGCAGGGCCCAAGCACTTGGGCCATCCTCCACTGCACTCCCTGGCCACAGCAGAAAGCTGGCCTGGAAGAGGGGCAACCGGGACAGAATCCAGTGCCCCGACCGGGACTAGAACCTGGTGTGCCAGCGCCGCAAGGCAGAGGATTAGCATGTTGAGCCAAGGGGCCAGCCCAGTGAGTTTCTAGTTTTATCATGAGAATAGAAGGGAAGTTAACAATCCCACCCTTCTAACCTAGTTTTACCAAGAGAATTTGCCTATTGCATAGTTCCCAAGGTTTTTGGTTTTAACAAGAGCAGGCTAGACAAGATTATGATTCTGTCCTTCTGATGAGATTGTTAGCTGTTATTATTCTGCTCATCCAAATCGTGGTTAAGAAACTGCACTCCATTTTTCAGGTGTCCCTCTTTGGAGACCCCCTAGTGGCTGCTGTGGCAAGAGCTTTCTCATGTAAATAAATCTTGCTTTGCTCACTGCCTGTCCACATGGAAATTCCTTGTGAGACAGGCACCCCAGGCACCTTCCTTCATCACCATTTTCCCCCATGAATTTGGTGTGGTGATTCATGGCAGTTGCCAGTCTCTGGTTTCAGATGTCATGGCTTGTCGCTAGATCAATGACAGTGCTTAAGTTCTCTGATTCCTCCTGGTGGTCCTCAAATCTTCCAGCACCTGTGTCCTTCAGCTCTGTCTCAGCCTAACAGAGACCTGGGGCACCCCTGCTCTCTTAAAAACCTACTGTAAATGTCCACAGATGCCCCTATGAAGTTGATTATGAGGAGGACTTAATAATAACTCAAATTTCTAAGGGTTGGGTGTCTACTTCTCACTGTTTCTACACACACACACACACCCCACTCATGAACAAAATATTTCTCAGGTGCAAAATTAGGTAATGTTATCAGACTCAGTACCCTCCTTTGCACCAAGCAAACAGGTTTCTGCTGGTGTGCCTTTATTGGAGGGGCAGGGTTTTGTAGTGTAAAGTACTGTAAGACCCCTTAAGCAGGCGTCCCACAAATTGACCGGACCCCAGAAACACAGACTCCACTCCAATCGGTGCAAAGGCAAGAGGAAAGTTTATTTCATTTGCAAATGGGCCGTCTCAGCAGCACCCTCTAGTGTAGTGCAGAGAGAGCGGCCCCGAACATCAGTTTTACAGGGTATTTAAAGCTTAAAACCACAACATTAGCATATCTAGTCGTGTTACAATTTCATTGGATATGTTAATGGTTACTGGGTAAGGGGCTAGGGAAGGGGGTAGTGCGGGCAGTTTCTTAAGCAAGCAGGGCGGGGGATACAGAAGCAGAAAAAAAGCGTGGTTACAGGGTTTCAACAAGACAATGGGGTGGGGGCATGCAGAAAATACCTTGCATACTTTTGCCATCTGCCGGGACCCACAGATAAGGGGCGGTTGGGTGCTTCCCATGCCTTTATCTGGCGCCGTTATCTCAAAACCACAGCTGCCTGCCCTTGACTTATGGTTTCGACCCAATTTCCAGGAAATGTTTTACTAGAGTTCCCTAAGATCCTAGTTTTTTTTAGCAGATAAATTTTCAGAAGTCCTTCAGTACTGGGCTGCTTTCCCAGGCCTGCTTCTAAGGCTGCTGCATTCCTTCTGCGGAGCACATGTTTTGTTTCCCATGGCTGCTTTCACACACATAGGCTAATTTCTATCTTCCTGTCTAAAAATAGTATTAAGAGCATGAAAATCTTTTTTTTAATTTATTTGACAGATAGAGTTAGTGAGAAAGACAGAGAGAAAGGCCTTCCTTCTGTTGGTTCACCCCCCACAAATGGCCGCTATGGCAGAAGCTACACCGATCCAAAGCTAGGAGCCTGGTGCTTCCTCCTGGTCTCCCATGTGGGTGTGGGGGCCCAAGCACCTGGACCATCCTCCATTGCCTTCCTGGGACACAGCAGAGAGCTGGACTGGAAGAGGAGCTACCTGGACTAGAACCCAACACCCATATGAGATGCCCGCAGATGGAGGATTAGCCAAGTGAGCCATGGCACTGGCCCCATGAAAACCTTGAATAGAAGAATACCCTTAGAAACAAAAGCTGAAGGAATTGTCTGATTACATGAAAAAAATTAAACACATTAAGAAAAGACAGAAGAATCAAGTATCCTATGACCTTAGGCTTCTAAGATAAACAGTTTGAATGTCAGGTCACAGGAGTCAGAACTAAGGAGGAAGAAATACCTTACAGGAGATGCCTAGAAATTTGAAAAGAAAATCACCAATTAAGTAGAAACTACTAAGAGGAGAAACTGCATTAAAAATAGATTTCAAAATGAAACAGCAAGATTATTACAAATATGTATGTTACTGGAGGGAAGGCCATGGAAACTGTGGGTTCTTATCTTCAGGCAAGAAAGAATTCAGGTGTGAGACAGAGGGCAGAGTGCTAAGGCTTTGTTGGGGACAGGGCATCCATCAGGATGGAAGGGAGAAAAAGAGCACCCAGTCGCTCAGACTGGGGCGAGTGAGGTTATGAAGTAGCACCTTGACAGTAGGGACTCCATTTTGGAGAACCTGAGACTCCATTCTGGGAAGGTGCCCCCCCACACCGTGAGACTCTGGTCTGAAACTATGACCTAAAACAGTTGAACAATAGCAGTCCACTACATCACACTTGGCAGAGCACAGAAACCCCCTACCATGATCGCTCAAGCTTGAAAGTGAGTAGGCTACACCTGGGTTAATAATAAAAATGTAATTTGTCTATGTCCTACATATGATTAAAACCAATACCTGGATTAATGTCAAGATTATAATTAAAATTGTTAAGATTGTAACTGGTATTGTCAAGATTATAATTGATACTAGTTTTGCATAGGTTTAAGTCAGCTTGACCCCAGTAACCATGTATTCCCCTCCCGATTTTGCGGTTTTTGCCTTTGTAAACCCTGTTGCTTTGGGCTTCAGGGTCGAGAGTTCTTTAGGGCATGAGCCCACCCTCCACCGCCGGCAATAAAGGACCATCAGATTTTATCAATGTGTGGAGCTCCTTTGTTTGCACTCAGGTACAACAGTTACATGGTTGAGTGGAAAGAATACACCTGGGCAGGCCTGGTGGGCAGCTCAGCAGAGAGGCAGAGGGAAGAGCAAGCAGTCTGTTTAGACTCCCTAGGTTTTTAAGGGCCTATGTTTGCCCTCCTCCCCCTCTCCTCCAGGACAAAGGATGGGGAATCCAGGTGGAAAGGTCTGTTGGATGAAAATTAGCAAATTCCTCCCCATATTTGCTGGCAGAGTAGGGGGGCTTCCCTTAGGCCATCTGAGAAGGTTTTATTGCCCCAAGTAATCAAGTAATCCATTTGGTCCTGAGGAGAGAGAGAATTCCCCTGGGAGTTTTCCCTGGGGGAAGGGCTGGGACCCCCTGGGAGGTTTTCAGGGTCTGAGCAGGACTTTGAAGTGTAAGATGCTGGGCTTCCGGAGCTTCCACAGTACGGAGCTTCCACAGTACGTGCTGGTCTTCAGGCCTGCCTCACCAGCACCTAGGCTAAATTTCTGACTTCCTACCTAACATATATATGCTTTGAATAACCTCATTGCTTTCGCATAGTGAAAAATCCGTAGTTCTATTTCTTTGAACTTTCATAAATGCTACCAAAGGCAATCTAGATGAGCCCTTGCCAGAGACTTCCTCCCTAGAGACCCCGTTTCAAATCCCAAACAAGGCTCTTCTACAAGCACCTGCCTTGAGCCTTCCTAACCCACTTGAACTGTTCTTCACTTTACCCTTCTCCAGCCCACAGTTACTTTTCATCCCTGCTCTGCTCTCAACCCAGCTACTCTCCTCCCCACCACTCCTCTCATCCCCTCAAACCCCATTCCTGTCCTGACTTCCTTGACTTTTCCTAACTACATTTCATCATCTCAGACACTCCTATTCCCAGAGCCCTGGATTGGGTCATTGGTGGTAGTGCTTCTAAAACTCCCCCTTTTCCCACTGGATATGCAATAATTGAGGGGGCATCCTGATGTCACCTCCTCCTCTTCCCTGCATAGGGCCATAGAGGCCAGGCCCCTACCTCAAGGCACTACCTCCCAACAGGCCGAGTTATTAGCCTTGGTTCAAGCCTTCACCTTAGCCAAAGGAAAGACAGTCAATATATATATAGATTCCTGATATGCCTATCATATCATGCACTCCAATGCCCAGATGTGGCAAGCCCGAGGGACCCCTATAATAAATGGCAAGCTGATTAAAGCTCTTCTTGATGCTGCCCAGTTGCCAACAAAAGCTGCTATTATTCACTGCAAAGGACACCAGAAAGGTAAACAATCCCTATCTGAAGCTAATAACAAGGCTGATCTGACAGCTAACACAGCGACCCTGAAGGAAGAAAAGAAATCTAAAATCTGTCCCTTTAATACTAGAAACTGCTTCACTTGTTTTCCTTTGGCTCCTTTTGTTACGCTTTCTCTGAATAAAGAACCAAGAAAGTAACCTTAGTGTGACCCTCCCCTGTTCTCTCCCCAGCCCTGTTTCACTTGATTAATGCAGATGTAACAAGGGCTTGTACAACAGACTGCTTGTACCTGTTTTGTGCTACTAAGGAGTTATGGTTTAATTAGCTCAATGATTCCTGTAAAATGAAGTTAATAGAACACAGACCTGTAACTTTTTTGTGTGTGAGCCTTGAGATATATGCCCCCACCACATTCCTAGACTATCCTCATGACCTAAGTGACCCGAACATCTGTGACCCTCCCCGAGGTGATAGGAAGCCCTTTGATCCTCCCCTTAGCACTTGTTATCTTACTCTATGTGTTCGGTATTTGATGTACTCATAAAACAATTGTCTTGACATATACTGGTTGTTAGCTCTGTACTAAGTGATCAATCTTGTCAAACTGTAACTGACATGAATCAGATGCTTCAATAAATAAAAACCCGACCATTTTCTCTTCAGGGCCACCTATTTGATAGGGGGCCCCAGCATGCTGGACTGATCAATAAACCCTATGCTGATTGCATGAGAGTGCCTCTTGGAGTCGTCCTTGGGGCAGTGGATGTTTTTGGACTCTAACAACCCCTGGGGAGACGAACCCATATTTTCTCTGTAACTTAGCTCCTGTATATTCAGACCTAGAAATCTCTCGGTTCCCACAACAAAGGGCATCTAGAAAGGACTCATGGTGATTTCTAGATGAAAAACTGATACTCCCTTCTTCTCTCCAAGTTACCTTTCTAAAGAACTTCCATTCTCTCTGTCACTCAAACTCAAACTCTCTTCTTCACTTCCTGAAATCACACATACACCTAACTCATGCCATAAGAGAATCTCTGCATAACCTATCTCAGACTTGTAGCACCTGTCAAACTGCTAACCCCAATTCTAATATCAGGCCACCCCATTCCCCACTCACCAGGCCCGTGGATCACTCCCAGGAGAGGACTGGCAGATTGGCTTCACCCATACGCCACCAGTTAGGCAAACACGGTACCTTCTGGTGATGGTGGACACCTTCCTGGGGTGGGTGGAAGCTTCCCCTACTACGAACAAAAGAGCTTCCACCATTTCCACTATATTATCAAATTATATTATCCCAAGATTTGGATTGCCTGCTTCCATCAGTCAGACAGTGGACCAGAGTTTACCTCTAAAATTACTCAAATAGTATCTGCCTCTCTTCATAGCTCATGGCATTTTCACATTCCCTATCGTCCCCCCTCCTCAGGCAAAGTAGAATGGATGAATGGAATTTTAGAACAGGCTCTAACTAAACTCTCCACCCAGGTTTACTTGGACTGGGTAAAATTCCTCCCTTTAGCTCTGTTAAGAATCAGATCTCTTCCCAAGAAGTCCTTAATGCTTAGCCCATTTGAAATTCCCTATGGAAGGCCTGTCCTTCTGTTACCGGAGAAATTGCAGGGTTCTTGTCTTCACGCAAGAAAGATTTCAGGTGTGAGACAGAGAGTAGTGGGAGGTAAAATAGCAAGGTTTATTAGGAAGGGACATCTGTAGGGACGGATGGGCACCTCTCCTGACGGAGCCTGAGAGACTGGGGAGGAGGAAGGAGGGAGGTTCCATGTTGAGTGGAGAGATTACACATGACCAGGCCAGGCGGGTGGCTCAGCAAAGATGCAGAGAGCTGAGCGCACAGTCCAGTTGAGGCTGGGGGTTTTTAAGGAGATGGGTCTTGCTTCCCCACCTCTGCTCCTCTTGGAACAAAGGGCTTTTTGGATGTAAATAGAAAAACTTCTCTTGAAGGTCTGAAACAAAGGACTTTATGGATGCAAATGTTATCAGACAGGAGGAAGGGAGCAGGGTGTTTGAGATGCAGATACTAGGCTGCACCTGCGAGATTGTGGAAGCTTGTCAGGCAGAAGGGGTGGGAACCGCCACCTGGCAGGTTATCAGGTAGAAGGGGGCAGGGCAGGATGCGAACTCTGGGCTGCCCCTGAAACATTGTCATGATGACTTTGAGATGCAGATGCATCTCATGCTGGACATAGATGTCTTCTCTTTAGGCCTGTTACACACACATAAGCTCATAACTGACTTCCTACCTAACACTTCCACCTAGCTTCCCTCCTCTACAGAGCACTGAAGATATTCCTCCTCTGGCTTTCTCTCTTCTTACTGAAATGTGCTCTGACTTAGGGATGTATGCAGACATACACCTACCCAAACCACACTCTCTGCCTCCCGACTATATTCCTATCTTTCCACCTGGTGACTGGGTTTATCTAAAACAAAATGAGGCTGCTCTAAAAACAAAGTGGAGTGGGCCCTACCAGGTGATATTGACTACCCCCACCACAGCCAAACTCAAAGGGCACCCTCCCTGGGTGCATTTTACTTCATTAAAACTAGTTACCTCTCCCTCATAAAAGTCCACCCCCACAGGACTCACCTCGCTCAGGTCGACATACTAACACGATGCATTTACAAGGTAACTCTGCCTCATTTTGGCCGTTGTTTCCACCATGGGCCATGGCTCTAGTGTCTCCTTTTGCCCTCATAATCATCATGCTCCGATTTCTGCCATGCATAATTAATCCATTCCAAAGGTTCTTGCAGGAACAAATAACTGCTATATCTCAAGCCAACTCACAGGAGCAATGCAAGACTGCTCTTCTCCAATCAATCTGATCCCAAGTATAGGTCACTGCTCAAGTCCTGGCTCCATGGCTAAGCCCCTCTTAGCAGGAAGTAGCCAGACAGAAATTGGCACCCCTCTCCTTATCTGTACTCAGAGTCAGGATTGATGGAACAATGACAGAAGCCTCAGGTATTCTCCCTCATTGCCCACAATAGGTAAACACTGGAATGTATTCCTTGTCCTCGAAATTCAACTGGATTTCATACCCTATTGCCTTCATACTCCACTCCTTACAGCCACCTGAAAGACCAGCTGCTCTCAACACCTGAAAGACCAGTTCCAGGAATTCCCCTCTGCCTGCTGGCCCCTACCCAAAATGTAAAAAGGCCCAGCCCCTGGGGTTGGGGCCTTCTGTCCCATGCTCCACTAGTGTGCATGTGGGCAGTTGATCACCCACCTCTACAGACTTATTTTCTCTGAATAAGTTCAGTCTGGCTGTAAATTTGTACACTGCCCCCTCTCTATTCTGCATCTCTTTCCCTAACATTTTGGTGCCCTGTGTGGGGAAGCAAAAATCTGCAACTCTTTTCCTAACAATTACCAATGCTCAATTTTGAGAAACTCATTTAGAAGTAATTTCCTTCTAATCTCAGCCAAAGTAATCTCACACAAAATTATCTGCTACAAATCTTCTGTAACATTCTTATATTACCTAAGTTATTTATTGTTTTGTACCTCCTTCTCCTTGCCAAACACCAGTTTTATTTCAGGTTAGACAAAGATCACTTGCTTTCTTTGTTATTCAAAACACATCTTGAGTACCAAAACACATTCTCAGGTTTATAGCTTCCTTAACATTTCTCTCCCCTATCTATTGGTTCCTTAATTTGCAATTTAAAGTGATCCTAAAAAGCCTCTAAAATAAGAACAAAGCATTTTAATAAAACATAAATTTCAAATTATTTTAAAGTAGTCAAATCCAAAAGTCCATTGTCTTTTACAACTTTTACAAGGCCAACAGTACAAAAGTTTGAAAACATTTCTTTTATGTTTACCAATTTATTATTAACAAGTACAGACTTTTTAAGAAACTAAAATATTGGACTAGCATGGTTATAACCTTGAGTCATGTTTTGCCAAAGAACAACTCGAGGAGTTAAATTTTACTTCAAACAGGAATTAATGAACATTGCATTATACCACTAACCTGTATCATTTTTTCTTGTCCAAATTGAACATTTATGACTGAGTATCCAAAAAAAGTAAGTATGACTTTTGCTTGACCAGCAAACCCAGGGACAAAACCCTGACAATATTTCAATTTGTATCTATCAACAAAGTTAAAACAACCTATCAGATGCTTACTTAGGTCGCATGAATCAAAAGATATTTTTGGCCGGCGCCACGGCTCACTAGGCTAATCCTCCACCTGTGGAACCCGCACACCAGGTTCTAGTCCCAGTCAGAGTGCCGCATTGATTGCCTGTATTTTAACCAAGACAAACAAATTTTCACACAGTGACTCTTCCAAACAATATTTCCCTTGTGGAGGGACTGATCAGAGTCTTAGAATATCATCTCCCCAGGGCCGGTGCTGTGGCGTGCTAGGCTAAAGCCTCTGCCTGAGGTGCCGACCTCCCATCTTAGAGCTGGTGTCCCATACGGGTGCCAGTTCTGTTCCCGGCTGCTCCTCTTCTGATGCAGCTCTCTGCTATGGCCTGAGAAAGCAGTAAAAAATGGCCCAAGTCCTTGGCCTCTGCACCCATGTGGGAGACCTGGAAGAAGCTTCTGGCTTCAGATCAGCCCATCTCCGGCTGTTGCAACCATTTGAGAAGTGAACCAGTGGATGTAAGACCTTTCTCTTTGTCTCTCCCTCTCTCTGTAACTCTACCTCTCAAATAAATAAATAAAAATCTTTAAAAAAAAAAAACCTACCACCAGTGGGTACTGGAACAAATGACCTAAGCCAGGTCCAAATGGCATGAAACCTAAATGTCAGAGAAAGAGGATTCCCAGTGAGTATCCTGTTTGATCTAGCCAGTCTTGGAGCCTCAACTGCCCAGCAAATGCCATTTCTTTGTGTCAACAGATATTCAGAGGGAGCTGATGCCAAGGCAGGGAGAAAAGGGAGAGTCCCCCAGAAAGGATTCTTGGCCTCTGCTTGGGCTGTCTCTGAAATCCCTGCCCAGGGTCCGCTCATAACCAGCAGCCACAGGCTGAGAGCTGATGCAGGGAGACAGCCTCACACCCCTAGGAAGAGCTGTGCTAAGAGGACTGGGTTGTGGACTTGGTGACCTGCTTTCTAGCTGAGGGGAATTCTGTGATCCAGGAGGAGAAAGAAGGGACAGGGATCCCAAACTCACAGCTTCTCCCCCAGTGCCGTGTATGAAGTCTGGATTCTCCCTGAGGACCCACGAACCCTAACCACACAATTTGGAAAAATACAGAGCTCTAGGGCTGAGCCAAAGTCACCACATTCAGGAATGAAACAAGATATCCAGGGTCCCATGCCAGCTGCCATCCTGCAAGCCAGAGGCACCTGGCCCCCACACACTCACCTCATTCCAGATTCTGAGCTGCCCAGGCATCCTTCTGAGGGCTCTTGTACTGCGAAAAGTGCACAGAGAGGGAAGGGCTGAGCATCGTGGCACCTCCATGAGCATCAGACTGGAGAAGCTGTTTAGCAGCATACAGAAAAAGACCTCACTCCCATGAGTCTGATTGACAGCTTGCTGAGCCAGTGAGCAGGCAGCAAGCACATCAGATGATGCAGCCAATCAGAGTCACACCTACCAGATTGCCCTGAGGGGTTGGGGGGAGGGGTGCAGTTCATCCAGGCTGTGGCTGGTGGGGGAAGTGAGGGTTGAGTCTTGGGCTCAGGTCTGGTGGTGCTCATGGGGGCCTAGCTATCCTAAGAGCCAGGGCTGCTGTCACCTTCCTGCTGACCCAACCACACAAGATTGGAGACCCTCCCTCCACTGTCTGTGATCCTGCTGGGAGCTTAGGACCTGGAGCTTCCAATAACCTCCTTCACAAGGGATGCAAGTCACTCACAATTTACTGAATGTTGAGCTTTTCATCCTCTTCATGTTGTTGGCTTAATTTCCTTTTAGGTTTTCAATTTTTTTTATGATTAAAAAATATTTGCTGGCTCCACAGCTCACTAGGACTGCAGCACTGGTACTCCGGGTTCTAGTCCCAGTTGGGGCACCGGTTCTGTCCTGGTTGCTCCTCTTCCTGTCCAGCTCTCTGCTGTGGCCCAGGAAGGCAGTGGAGGATGGCCCAAGTGCTTGGGCCCTACACCCACATGGGAGACCAGGAGAAGGCACCTGGCTCCTAGCTTCGGATCAGCACAGCACACTGGTCATGGTGGCCATTTGGGGGGTGAACCAATGGAAGGAAGACCTTTCTCTCTGTCTCTCTCTCACTAAGTCTGCCTGTCAAAAAAAAAAAAAGAAAGAAGATATCTAAAGGTATTCTATAGAGGTTTTCTAGTCTGAATTGTGTCCTTTAAAATGGCTTTCTATTTTTTCCTGCTGCTACATGGGAAGCCAGTTGACATATATTGATCTTGTACTCACTCATATCACTTAATTCTCTTAGCTTAAATTTTGTTTTGCATTGCCTCTGTAGATTGTAGAGTGATCCACATATATTGAAAATTTTGTTGCTTAAAAATTGAATCTGGGGCTGGCACCGTGGTGCAGTGGGTTAATCCTCCACCTGTGGTGCCGGCATTGGGAAAACAGTATAAGATGGCCCAAGTGCTTGGGCCCCTGTACCCATGTGGGAGACCAGGAAGAAGCTCATGCTCCTGGTTTCAGATCAGCCCATCTCCAGCCATTGCAACCATTTGGGGAGTAAACCAATGGAAGGAAGAGTTTTATCTCTGTCTCTTCCTCTCTCTGTCTGTAACTCTACCTCTCAAATAAATAAATAAAACCTTAAACATAAATTAATTAATCCTTTTACTTAATGCTTCCATTTTTTGTTTCACTTTCCTAACTACACTTCCAGTACAATGTTGGAGAACGAGAATTTAAGGAGTCAGCTTTGGGTAAACTCCCAGGAAAAGAGGTGTTGTTTTTTTTTTAAGATTTTATTTTATTTATTCCAAAGTCAGAGTTACACACACACAGAGAGAAGTAGAGGCAGAGGGAGAGAGAGAGAGAGAGAGAGAGAGAGAGAGAGAGAGAGAGAGAGAGAGAGAGAGAGAGGTCTTCCATCTGCTGGTTCACTCCCTGGTTGGACTCAATGGCCAGAGCTATGTTGATCCAAAGCCAGGAGCCAGGAACTTCTGTGTCTCCTACATGAGGACAGAAGCTCAAGGACTTGGGCCATCTTCCACTGCATTCCCAGGCAACAGCAGAGAGCTGAATCAGAAGTGGAGCAGCTGGGATTTAAACTGACACCCATATGGGATGCTGGTGCTGGCCCCAAGAGCTTTCAATGTCATGTTATTTATACTGGTTGCTATAGGTTCATCATAGACAATTTTAATTATAATAAAGAAATTCTGATATTTTACTTCTCTGATTACAGGTTTTTTTTTAAAGGCCAGATGCTGAATTTAATCAAATGCTTCCTAGCATTTAATTTAAATAATCATGTGATTTTTCTTCTTGAATTTTTATGATTTATTTGGAAGACATACTGACAGAGAATTTGATCCATTGGTTCATGTCCCAAATGATCACAACAACCAAGCTAGGCTAAGCTGAAGCCAAAAGTCAGGAACACCAACTAGGTCTCACACATGAGTGTCAGAGACTCAAGTGTTTGGGTCATTTTCTGCTTTCCTAGGTACAACAGCAGGGAACTGGGCAAAATGTCAATCATTCAGGATTCAAACCACTCTGATATGGGACTCCAGCATCGCAACTGGCATCACAACTGGCATCACTGTGCCACAAGGGCAGCCATTGATTTTGAGTGTTTTTCTTTTTTAGCAAATAGCTTGATTGACAAGATTTGTATATACTTGAAAGGCAGTTATGAACACACACACAGAGAGAAAGAGAGAGAGGATGAATCTATCAGTGATGGCTAAGTCTGGGACAGGTTGAAGCAGGAGTCTTGACCTCCATCTGGGTCTCCACAAGGGTGCAGAGGGCCAAAGCCTTAGGTCATCTTTCACTGCATTCTCAGGCCTATTAGCAGGGAACTAGATCAGAAGTGCAGAAGGGGCTGGCACTGTGGCGTAGCAGGTAAAGCCACTGCCTGCAGTGCCAGCTTCCCAAATGGATTCCAGTTTGAGTTCCAGCTGCTCCATTACTGATCCAGCTCTCTGCTGAAGTCTGGGAAAGCAGTAGAAAGTGATCCAAGTCCTTGGGCCCCTGCACCCATGTGGGAGACCCAGAGAAAGCTCCTGGCTCCTGAATTAGCTCAGATCCAACTATCGCGGCCATCTGGGGAGTGAACTAATGGATGGAAGACCTCTTTCTCTCTCTCTCTGACTCTGTCTCTCTGTAGCTCTGCCTTTCAAATAAATAAATACATCTTAAAAAATAAAGAAATACAGCAGTTAGTACATGAAGCCGTGCCCATGTAAGATGTCATCCTTGCAGGCAGTGGCCCCAAGATATATTTTTAATAACTGTAATGCTTGATATCTTAAGACTATTTCAATAGGTAAACACACACATAAATGGCATGCATCCCAGGGTTCATCCTTACCGTTTGGGTAGGGGCTAAACACCAAGGACTCCTCAGCACCTCAACTCAGAACCACTCTCAGTGGGCTTATACATTACACTAAAGAATAAACTTGCTTTAAGTGTTCCACAAATAAAAATCAACAAAATGTGGCAATTGAACTCTCTAGGGAGCAACAGTGATGATGCAGTAAAACTGCAATCCAGTGAAGTATTGGAGCCTGTCTGTTGGGTCTTGTACCTACTCATGTGGGTTAAGGGAGCACAGGGAGGCTGAGGAGACTTCAGCTGACAAAACCTGTCCTTTGGAGGTTCAGAAAAGGGAGCAGCAGCATCTTTCTGTAACTTGGGGTCCCAGCAGGGAAATCTTGTGATGTTTCCTCCCAGTAGCACAGAGGCTGCTTCTCTCCTCCAGAGTCAGGCCCCAGACTCCAGGTCTCTACAAAAGTTAAATGTTCTTTTGCACCCTCAGCCAGTGCTGAAGTCTTCTATGACCCCTTGCTAGCTGACAGCTGCTGTCATTTCAGCATCCCTTGTGACCTGGAGGATGGATGGGCTCTTGTGGCAACAGTGTCCTGTTCAAAACTGAATCTCAGAAGAAACAGGTTTGGAGGAGTGGTATCTCGGTTTCAGAATATGAGGAACACTGTCAACATGTTAAGGTACTGTAGTGTCTGACACATATAACACCCCTTGACAAATACTTGCTATCCAAGGAGAACTCTCGAAACTTCTGGGGGGTGGGAGAATGCTGTTGTGGCATAGTGGGTTAAGCCACTTCCTGTGATGCCAGCATTCCCATGTGGGTGCCAATTTGAGTCTTGGATGCTCCATTTCTGATCCAGCTCCATGCTAGTGTGGCGTGTGGGAGATCTGGATGAAGCTCCTTGTTCGGGCTTCAGTTTGGCCCATTCCTGGATTTTGCAGGGATTTGTGGAGTGAACCAGTGGAAGGAAGGTCTCTCTCTGTCTCATCTCTCTCTCTCTCTCTGTCTCATCTCTCTCTCTCTCTCTCTCTCTCTCTCTCTCTCTCTCTTTCTCTCTGTAACTCTGTGTTTCAAATAAGTAAATTTTTAAAAAGGACATTAAAAAAACCTGCCAAATATTCTACATGCTGGGCACAGGACCAGCTCCCAATGTCTTGGTTCCCCTTCATTGTAGCATTGTTATCACACCATTGCATTTGTTAGCTAGATGATTTCACAGACACAATCAGGAAGATACAGATTTCATTTAAAAAAAGATTTATTTATTTATGTATTTATTTGAAAGGCAGAATGGCTGGCATTGTGGAGTAATGGGGAAAGCCACTGCCTGTGATGCTGGCATCCCATATGTTTATGTTCTGGCTGCTCCATTCCAATCCAGCTCCCTGCTAATGGTCTGGAAAAAGCAACAGAGGATGGCACAAGTGTTTGAGCCCCAACCACTCACATGGAGACTAGAAGAATCTCCAAACTCATGGCTTTAGCCTGAACCAGCACCAGCCATTGTAGCCATCTGGAGGGAGGGAACAAGCAGATGGAAGATTTCTCCCTCTGTATCTCTCCCTCTCTCTGTGGAACTCTGACTTTCAAAAGAAACAAATAAATATTTTAAAAATTAAAAAAGGGTGAGTGATACAGAAGGAGAGAGACAGAGAGTTATAGTTGAGAGAGAGAGAGAGAGAGAGAGAGAGAGAGATCTTCAATCTACTAATCTACTATTCAAATGGCCACAGTATCTGAGGCTGAGCTAGGACAAATCCAGGAGCCTGCAACTCCATTCAGGTCTCCCATGTGAGTGTAGGGGCCAAAGTACTTAGGTGATGACTCCAGTGCTTTCCCACATGTATTAACAGGGAGTTGGATTGGAAGAAGAGAAATAAGGACTCAAATGAATGCTCATACAAGATGCTGGTATTGCAGGTTGTGGCTGAACATTTGCACCACAGTGCTGAACATGGTTTTCAGATTTCTGTTGGTCACTGTGGATGTCATGTAGAAAGCATATTTTCTTGGAAGCAAGCAGTTAGATGGTTGCTCCAAAGACACCATGCTAATCTGTCATACAGATCTACATGTACTAGAAATCTCACATTGAGTATGCACACTGTCATCAAATGTCAGACAATAGTAACATTTACTATGACACTGCAGTGGATGTTAAAGCAGTTTAGAGTGTGAACCAAACTTTGAAAAGTTGGTGGATGTTGGTGAAGCATGAAGACCTGCATAGTAGACATTCCTGTAATTTCAGTATTTGTCTAAGAAAGATACTTGCTTACAACAGCTTGAATTAGAGCATCTCCCTGAGTCTTATCCTTCTGTTGAAAGGATTCTGGGATGCAGCATTGACATCATTGCTGAGGGTTTGCAATATGCTTAGTGTCTTGATCTATAAATATGCGCATCTCCGCTGAATGGTGTGTGGCTTGTCTGTGGGCTTTTTGTTGGGTCAGTCCATGTTGGGCTGTTTTGTTGCACTGGAGCTTACCCATGTCATGCAAAAGCTGGAAGTGATAAGTGATATCACTTGGAGGCTGCTAAAGTAGCATGTGTGGCACTTTTCCTGCATCAAGTCAAAAGCCTATGCCCTCATTTACACAATGAGGAGAGTTAGAGACAGTGGGAGGATGTTAATAGGTGAGAAAACAAGAGCCCTGGGAACAGACCATCCAGAGAGGGGAGCACAAGAAGGAGACTAATATGTGAAAGAGCCTGAGACACTGGAACATTTGGAAGAAAAGACAAGCAAAGAAACAACCCGAGATGTGTTAAATATCCTCCAAGATCAAATCTGACTGAAACCTACATTTGTTCTCAGGAAAATAGACTTTTCTTCACCTTCCACTGCAGTTTAGCTCACAGGTTCCAGTGCAAATCTAGAGTAGGAAATAATCATCAAGAACATGAACATAAAACTCACTTGCTGGGACTGGCATTGTGGTACAGCACATTAAACTATCACTTATGATGCCTGCATCCGCTATCAGAGTGCCAACTTGAATTCTAGCTGTGTTCTTTCTGATCTAATCTCCTAACCTGTGCCTAGGAATTAGCAGATAATGGCCTGATTACTTGACTCCTTGCCACCCACATGAAATACTCAGATGGGGTTCTTGACTCCTGGCTTCAGTCTGGCCCAGGTTCAACTGTTGAAGCCATTTAGGAGAGGGAACCAGTGAATGGAAATCTCTCTCTTTATCCCTCCCCTATGTATGTGTATCTCCCTTCTCACTCTGCCTTTCAGCAAAATAAATGAATCTCTAAAATATCTCCCTTCAGGATCAAGCATCTGGGGGATATTACACTTTAGGAAGAAGTGGATTGATTTGTTCAGAGTACTCAAAGCAGTTTCTTTTTTTTTTTTCTTTTTTGACAGGCAGAGTGGACAGTGAGAGAAAGAGACAGAGAGAAAGGTCTTCCTTTGCCATTGGTTCACCCTCCAATGGCTGCTGTGGCTGGTGCACCACGCCTACTCAAAGGCAGGAGCCAGGTGCTTATGCTGGTCTCCCATGGGGTGCAGGGCCCAAGCACTTGGGCCATCCTCCACTGTACTCCCTGGCCACAGCAGAGAGCTGGCCTGGAAGAGGGGCAACCAGGACAGTATCCGGTGCCCTGAACAGAACTAGAACCCAGTGTGCCGGCACTGCAAGGTGGAGGATTAGCCTATTGAGCTGCGGTGCCGGCCCTCAAAGCAGCTTCTTTATATCCCCATTCTTTGTACATACTTATGTTTTTATAGTTCTTATTACAGCATCAGTGTGAATTTTCATTCATTTTCTCAAATCTAGTGTGTGACCTATTAAAAAGCAGCCTTCCTGATTGTGTGTCTTTTTGCTGCTCCATCCCAAATACTTAGAATAGTGTCTAGTGACTGACATGTGAAGATCATTTGTTGAATGAACAAACTGAACTATTTACTAAATGTTAATGAAGGAGCTTATGTGCAATCATTCCATTTATAAAATAAAGCTCAGCTGACTATGAAATGTTTATATTGTATAGAAAATATATATGAATTTGCAATCTGCCTTTGAACTCAGTCATAAGCATCAGCATCCTGGTCTCCTTAATTTGCTGTGGGCAGTAAGAAGAATTCTGCCTGCTCTGTTTAAAGATCCCCATGGTTCTCAGTGTTCAGAGAGCTTTTCTGCTGGTGACCTTCCATGTCCACCTGGTTTCTCTTTGTACCAAGCCTGGACTTGAGGATTGTGATTGTGGCTATGGATCCCAGGTCAAAACTCAAAATGTACCCACTGAAATATTCTCTGATTTCCTTTTTGATTTCCTCTTCAAGCCAATGACTGTTTGACACTGTGTGGATTGACATCCACATATGTGTGATTTTCCCATTTTTCTGGAATTGATTTCTATTTTTATTCTATTAGAGTTATGAAAGACAATGATATGACTCCAATTTTCCAAATGTTGTTGATGCATATTTTCTGAATTAACAGATGATCCCACCTGGAGACTTTAGACAGCTGTTGAGAAGAACACATGTTCTGCCTCTGCCAGGTAGAATGCTCTCTGTGTAACTGCTAGGAAAAGTTGATTTATAATATTGTTCAAATCTACCATTCTTTACTGATTTCCCACCTAGGTATTCTATTCTGTGTTGAAAGTGGAGTATTGATATGTTCTGCTTGTTCCCTTGCTGTTTATCTCTTCAGAGCTGTCAACATTTGCTTATATATTCTGATGATCTGAGGTTGGGTATGCATGTTGTTCAACCTAGAAAAGTACACAGAGGAACACGCAAGAATATCAAGAATAATATGGAAACAAAATGAGGAATTCAAAAAACACATAGAACAATGAAGAAGAATCAATCAATTTTCAAGATGTAGAAAATGGTGAATAAAAAGAAAAAAATCAAATAGAAAACTTTTACTCCAAGGAACACAACAGAAGAAATATTTTGTTATGCAGAAATGGGGTTGGACTTGTATGATCCTCCAGCTTTGATGCATTTCCCTGGCACAAATCCATGTCTTCTACTGAGAGCATCATTCCAGGACTTCTTCAGGGAGGGATCCATCCCACCTGTCAGTGCAAGTGGTAAGTGAGGATAGAACTAGCTCCTGCTGCAGGGGCAAGGGTCATGCTTGTTCTTCCTGCTGTGGCATTGTTGGTGCATGAGGAGTTGGGGCTCAGGGGTGCACATTTTAGGAGGGAATGTATAGGGCCCAGGATTTAGCCCTGGCTATGGACATCTCTGTGTTCAGCTCAAGGCACACCTGATTCCACCTAAGTGTAAGATGCCCAGTGGTGACCACATTATGTTTCCCTCAAACACAGCCAGGAGGGAGGGAACCCAGGCCACACCCACACAGAACATGGCTTGTGCACTCTGTCATCAGTGTCTTTAGTGAGAGAGGATTGCATCTGATTCTTATTTAAAAAAATGACATAGCAACTCAGCAAAATGGAATCAGAGATGTTACTATTTTGAAAATGGGCAAATATAAGCGATTATACAAAATTAATAAGTATTAACTGCACTTCTGAGAAAGCATAACATTAACTTTTATGAGATGTGTATTTGGCCACTTTTCAAATCAACTTTTTTTTTAAAGAGCTGTGTTGTTTATTTGAAAGGCAGAGTTAGAGAAAGAGAGGTAGACAGAAAGAGATCTTCATCTGCTGGTTCACTCCCCAAATGCCCAGAGTGGGCCGAGCTAGGCCAATCTGAATCCAGGAGCCAGGAGTTTTTTCCAGGTCCCCCATGTGGGTGAAGGGGCCCAAGTATTTGGGCCATCTTCCTCTGCTTTCCCAGGCACATTAGCAGAGAGTTGGATGCGAAGTGGAGCACCCAGGACTTGAACCGGCACCCTTGTGGGATGCTGACATTGCAGGCCAGGGCTTTAACCTGTTGTGCCACAGCTCTAGCCCCCATTTGACCACTTTTAAAATGTACTGTTAGTGTGGTCCTGACCAAAAAAAATATAGCTGATGAATTTTATCATCTTAAGTATTTCTGAGTGTATGGTTGAGTAGTATTGAGTATATGTACATTGCTGTGGGACCAATATTCAGAACTGTTTTTCCTTATGAGACTGAAACTCTCTACCCATTGAATGAAAGTTTTTTTTATCATTTCACCACCTCCAGATCCCAGCAATTGCCATTCTACTTGCCATTGCCCAGACTATGGAGTCTTTAGGAGGTATGGTGATATTTCAGGGTCACATAACTGAGAGGGTAGAGGGAACCCTCCTGGATCTCAGTTTGTCTCTGCAAAGCTGGGTTCGGATTATACCTGGAAACTCCCTGGGGTTTTCAGATTGGGCTATGTGGCCTATATGTGTGTGATTATGGACATGGCATGAGGCAGATGGAGGATGAGACTTTGGAGAGGTCTTTTCTGCTGAGGAATCCCATGAAAGAGGATCCCAAGAAATGAAATCAATTTCTTGAGGAAAGTCTACAATAGGACCTGCAACTCAGGGTGTCTAAGCTTTCTTCGCTGAAGCCCCACTAGAGAAAGCCATCTGTTCTGCTGCTTTGTCCTGACTTTCCAGGGGCCCAGACTCAAGATTTCCTGGATGTGAATACTTTATAACTGAGATATTGGCTCAGCTCTTGCTATTGACACCTCGGGCATTTGGGCAGGAAGCATCCCATGGTGACATGGGTTGTCCCAAAGAAGGAAACTCTAGGCAAGGTCACCACTCTGATCCCATTTGGGCATTGCAACACTACTTCCCCTTTTGTGGGTATTTTTTGGGAGCCTCATGTAGGGTGTCCTGTCCCATCTAGGAACAATTTATTGGAAGAATTAAAATCTGGGTCAGCCTGTTAGGTCTGCAATCTAGGTCATGACGGCAGAATGGGAAGAGGAATGTTGTGCTGGCACTCATGTTTTATGAGAATCCTAAGCTAGAGAAATGTTCACACAGAAATCTCTGCTCCACCTTGCTAACAGAAAGTTACCTGGAATAGAAAGAGTATGAATAGCCTGATGGGGTTAGGATACCTCCAGACCTGGCTTTAGAACCACTGCAGGAAGTTGAAAATGTATTTAACAGAGTCATACACTTCTCCCTGGGTGCTGGGCAATTTCACCACACTGACAATGAAGCCCAATGCTGACTCACCTTGAGTGCAAGTGCAGAGGGATCTTCATAACCATGGCCAGTAATGGCCAATAAGACCTCCTGCTCCTGTTCTTTAAAAACAAACAAACAAAAACCCCAGGTGCATAATTTGATGAAGATAGAAAGATTTTCAGCTACATGTCCAGTGTCGGTGGTAATGTAAAATGATGCAACCACCACAGAAAACAGTTTGTTCTTCATTACATTGAAAATAAAATTTTTATATGATCTGATAATCTCAGTTCTGATTATATATCTAAAGTTATTTAAAGTTCAATATAAACAAGGTATTAGCACTATTTGCCACAGCATAATTCACTGTAGCCAAGACTTCTAGTGTGGCCTGCACTCACAGTGGAAAGTTATGCAGGCACAGAAGAAAAGAAAATTCTATGCCATGGATGAACAGTGAGGTTATTTTCCTAAGTGAAATTAGCCACGACTATCAGTCCCCCAAGGACAAGGATTCCAACATAGGAAGTATTTAAAGTAGTCAGAGAGGCCAGTGCTGTAGTGCAGTAGTTTAAAGCCCACCTGCATTGTCGGCAATCCATATGGGTGCCTATTCAATTCCTGGCTATTCCACTTCTGACACAGCTCTCTGTTATGGCCTGGGAAAGCAGTAGAAGATGGCCCAAGTCCTTGGTCCCCTGCACCTGTGTGGGAGATCTGGAAGAAGCTTCCAGAAGCTCCTGGCTCCTGGCTTCATATTGGCCTAGCTCTGGCTGTTGTGGTCATTTGGGGAGTGAATTAGTGGATGGAAGATGGCTCTCTGGCTCCACCTCTCTCTGTAACTCTTTCAATTAAATAAAATAAATCTTTTTAAAAAAATAGAATATGAGAAGCATAAAGTAGAAGAGTAGTTATGGATGGTAGGGAGGGTATGCTATTCAGTAGAAATGGAATTTTTAGATGAAAAAATCCTAGAGATCTGGTGTGTGTGTGTAGACACATGTACATGTCACTTACCTTAGAGTGACATCTGTGCTTGTGAGATACAGTACTCAAGCCCTCGTCTACCTGACCTTGTATAAGAAAAGGGCTCCCCCTCTTGGTCTTTGGTCACTCTTCAGGTGCTTGTGAGTAGGATTGGTGGCAAGCTATTCCCAAATGTGTGGAGATTCATGATTAGAGTCATCTAGGAATACTGGGAAAGATCTCCTCTCTCCCCAGCTTGGTCTCCTTAGTTTCCACACTGTATTTTGGTGAGAATACAAGAAGATACACCAATCTCTGATGAGTTTATGACAATACAATTGAAATTGAATCCTATGAATGGATCTTCCTTTACAGAAAAGTCTCATCTTGGCCTGAGACTTCTAAATGCATCCAACAATATTAGTTCCAGTTTTATTTATTTTATTTTATTTGTTTAAAGATTTATTGACTTATTTGAAAATCAGAGTTACATAGAGAGGCAGAGAGAGAGACAGAGAGACAGAGAGAGAGGTCTTCCTCTGATGGTTTACTCCTCAATTGGCAGCGACAGCCAGAACTGAACCAATCTGAAGCCAGGAGCTAGGAGCTTCTTTCAGTTCTCCTACATGGGTGCAGGGGCTCAAGGACTTGGGCCATCTTCCACTGCCTTCCCATGCCACAGCAGAAAGTTGGACTGGAAGAGGAGCAACCGGGACAGAATCCAGCACCCCAACCAGGACTAGAACCTGGGGTGCCAGTGCCGCAGGTGGAAGATAAACCAAATGAGCTGTGCTGCTGGCCTCCCAGGTAGGTTTGTAAAGATGCTCCAATGTGACTGTGGAGAATAAGATTTCTGCCAAACCAAAGACATTTTCTTCCTAGTACACAGTGTGTGGCTGCAGGGACTAAGTATAGTTTATGGTCCACTAACAAGAAGAGCACTGAGCCTTGTGGGAAGGTTGGCTTCCCGAAGATATGCAGCTGCTTTTCTAGACATGCTTATCTAATGTCTTGCTAAACATGTTCCAGAAAATCCTTGGAGTTAGATGAGCACATGCATGAGCTGTAAAATATGCGGTTGTAATCATGTTTTTTATTATTATTTTTCTCACAGACAGTGAAAGAGAGAGACAGGGAGAAAGGTCTTCCTTCCATTGGTTCACCCCAAAATGGCTGCTGTGGGTGGTGCTGCAAAGATCCTAAGCCAGGAGCAAGGTGCTTCCTTCTGGTCTCCCATAGAGCAGGGCCCAACTACTTGGGTCATCCTCCACACCTTCCCGGACCAAAGCACACAGCTGGACTAGGGGAGGAGCAACCAGGACAGAAACTGGCCCCGGACCTACACTAGAACCCATAGTGCCAGCACAACAGGTGCCTCCGCTGGCAGTTCCCCGAAGGGCTGGTGGCGGCTGCGCCTCAGCAGCCAGCCTCCCTGCCTCCCGCTGGTCGGGCACTACAAGCCACACAGCCACTTGTGTCCCCTGTGTCCCTGGAGGCCGCTGCGCGTTTTGGGTTTTGGAGCGGGCGGGCCCCTCTCGGCTTCCGTAGTCCATTTGGCCCCGGAGCCTGCCAGACCCCTGGCTCTAGGAAAATGCCCAGGTGGCGCTGCCAACAGCCCCCAGGAGCTGGCTAGCAGTGCGGCGGCCACGGGGGGAGCACACACACCTGCGGGTGTCCCCGGGCCGCACACACGGACTGCCCCGCCCCTCCCCGGGTTGCAAATGAGCCCTCTGGGAACCCTTGCCTGCCCTAGGGGCTTGTCAGGCGGGGCCGACGCAGGGTGGGTGAGTGGGGGGTACTGCTGCTGGCACACACCCACTCCTGAAGCCCACAGGGGCGGTCCAAGGGCTATGAGCTCGGAGCTCGGGCACGGGCTGTCCCAGCAGGGCCTCCGGAGGGTGGACCGATATGCTCGAGGACCCTCAAGTGTTGTAAAGGCACAGGGCACGACACTGCTGCGACCCCCAGCACCTCCTGTGTTCCCGCCACCACCCTTGGGCCAGGTTCAGGTGCCACCATGTGCGTGGAAGCCCCGCCCACAGGCAAGAAGCCCCCAAGGCCCGAGGGCGCGCCCGACCCTGCAGCCCTGCTGCAGCCACAGGGAACAGGATGTCTGAGTGGGCAGCCCCCACTGCCCAAGCCTCCGCTGGCAGTTCCCCGAAGGGCTGGTGGCGGCTGTGCCTCAGCAGCCAGCCTCCCTCCCACCCTCCCTGCCTCCCTCTGGTCGGGCACTGCAAGCCACACAGCCACTTGTGTCCCCTGTGTCCCTGGAGGCCGCAGCGCGTTTTGGGTTTTGGAGCGGACGGGCCCCTCTCGGCTTCCGTAGTCCATTTGCCCCCGGAGCCCGCCAGACCCCTGGCTCTAGGAGGCTGCCCAGGCGGTGCTGCCAACTGCCCCCAGGTGCTGGCTAGCGGCAGCGGCCGGCCACGGGGGAGCACACAAACCTGCGGGTGTCCCCGGGCCGCACACACACGGACTACCCCGCGCCTCCGCGGGTTGCAAATGAGCCCACTGGGAACCCTTGCCTGCCCTAGGGGCTTGTCAGGTGTGGGCGACGCCCAGGGACCGACCCTGCTCTGACCCCCAGCACCTCCTGGGTTCCCGCCACCACCCTTGGGCCGGGATGAGGTGCCACCTTGTGCGTGGAAGCCCCGCCCACAGGCAAGAAGCCCCCAAGGCCCGCGGGCGCGCCCGACCCTGCAGCCCTGCTGCAGCCACAGGGAACGGGATGTCTGAGTGGGCAGCCCCCACTGCCCAAGCATCCGCTGGCAGTTCCCCGAAGGGCTGGTGGCGGCTGCGCCTCAGCAGCCAGCCTCCCTCCCACCCTCCCTGCCTCCCTCTGGTCGGGCACTGCAAGCCACACAGCCACTTGTGTCCCCTGTGTCCCTGGAGGCCGCAGCGCGTTTTGGGTTTTGGAGCGGACGGGCCCCTCTCGGCTTCCGTAGTCCATTTGCCCCCGGAGCCCGCCAGACCCCTGGCTCTAGGAGGCTGCCCAGGCGGTGCTGCCAACTGTCCCCAGGTGCTGGCTAGCGGCAGCGGCCGGCCACGGGGGGAGCACACACACCTGCGGGTGTCCCCGGGCCGCACACACGGACTGCCCCGCGCCTCCGCGGGTTGCAAATGAGCCCTCTGGGAACACTTGCCTGCCCTAGGGGCTAGTCGGGTGGGGCCGACGCAGGGTGGGTGAGTGGGGGGGGACTGCTGCTGGCACACACCCACTCCTGAAGCCCACTGGGGCGGTCCAAGGGCTATGAGCTCGGAGCTCGGGCACGGGCTGTCCCAGCAGGGCCTCCCGAGGGCGGACCGATATGCTCGCGGACCAAAAGTATTGTAAAGGCCCAGGGCACGACTCTCCTGCGACCCCCAGCACCTCCTGGGTTCCCGCCACCACCCTGGGGCTCGGATGAGGTGCCACCTTGTGCGTGGAAGACCCGCCCAGAGGCAAGAAGCCCCCAAGGCCCGAGGGCGCGCCCGACCCTGCAGCCCTGCTGCAGCCACAGGGAACGGGATGTCTGAGTGGGGAGCCCCCACTGCCCAAGCCTCCGCTGGCAGTTCCCCGAAGGGCTGGTGGCGGCTGCGCCTCAGCAGCCAGCCTCCCTCCCACCCTCCCTGCCTCCCTCTGGTCGGGCACTGCAAGCCACACAGCCACTTGTGTCCCCTGTGTCCCTGGAGGCCGCAGCGCGTTTTGGGTTTTGGAGCAGACGGGCCCCTCTCGGCTTCCGTAGTCCATTTGCCCCCGGAGCCCGCCAGACCCCTGGCTCTAGGAGGCTGCCCAGGCGGTGCTGCCAACTGCCCCCAGGTGCTGGCTAGCGGCAGCGGCCGGCCACGGGGGGAGCACACACACCTGCGGGTGTCCCCGGGCCGCACACACGGACTGCACCGCGCCTCTGCGGGTTGCAAATGAGCCCTCCGGGAACCCTTGCCTGCCCTAGGGGCTTGTCAGGCGCGGCCGACGCCCAGGGAACGACCCTGCTGCGACCCCCAGCACCTCCTGGGTTCCCGCCACCACCCTGGGGCCGGGATGAGGTGCCACCTTGTGCGTGGAAGCCCCGCCCACAGGCAAGAAGCCCCCAAGGCCCGAGGGCGCGCCCGACCCTGCAGCCCTGCTGCAGCCACAGGGAGCGGGATGTCTGAGTGGGCAGCCCCCACTGCCCAAGCCTCCGCTGGCAGTTCCCCGAAGGGCTGGTGGCGGCTGCGCCTCAGCAGCCAGCCTCCCTCCCACCCTCCCTGCCTCCCTCTGGTCGGGCACTGCAAGCCACACAGCCACTTGTGTCCCCTGTGTCCCTGGAGGCCGCAGCGCGTTGTGGGTTTTGGAGCGGACGGGCCCCTCTCGGCTTCCGTAGTCCATTTGCCCCCAGAGCCCGCCAGACCCCTGGCTCTAGGAGGCTGCCCAGGCGGTGCTGCGTTCTGCCCCCAGGTGCTGGCTAGTGGCAGCGGCCGGCCTCGGGGGGAGCACACACACCTGCGGGTGTCCCCGGGCCGCACACACGGACTGCCCCGCGCCTCCGCGGGTTGCAAATGAGCCCTCCAGGAACCCTTGCCGGCCCTAGGGGCTTGTCAGGCGCGGCCGACGCCCATGGACCGACCCTTCTTCGACCCCCAGCACCTCCTGGGTTCCCGCCACCACCCTTGGGCTGGGATGAGGTGCCACCTTGTGCGTGGAAGCCCCGCCCCGAGGCAAGAAGCCCCCAAGGCCCGAGCGCGGGCCCGACCCTGCAGCCCTGCTGCAGCCACAGGGAACGGGATGTCTGATGTCTGAGTGGGCAGCCCCCACTGCCCAAGCCTCCGCTGGCAGTTCCCCGAAGGGCTGGTGGCGGCTGCGCCTCAGCAGCTAGCCTCGCTCCCACCCTCCCTGCCTCCCTCTGGTCGGGCACTGCAATCCACACAGCCACTTGTGTCCCCTGTGTCCCTGGAGGCCGCAGCGCGTTTTGGGTTTTGGAGCGGACGGGCCCCTCTCGGCTTCCGTAGTCCATTTGCCCCCGGAGCCCGCCAGACCCCTGGCTCTAGGAGGCTGCCCAGGCGGTGCTGCCAACTGCCCCCAGGTGCTGGCTAGCGGCAGCGGCCGGCCACGGGGGGAGCACACACACCTGCGGGTGTCCCCGGGCCGCACACACGGACTGCCCCGGGCCTCCGAGGGTTGCAAATGAGCCCTCTGGGAACACTTGCCTGCCCTAGGTGCTTGTCGGGCGGGGCCGACGCAGGGTGGGTGAGTGGGGGGGGACTGCTTCTGGCACACACCCACTCCTGAAGCCCACTGGGGCGGTCCAAGGGCTATCAGCTTGGAGCTCGGGCACGGGCTGTCCCAGCAGGGCCTCCCGAGGGCGGACCGATATGCTCGCAGACCTAAAGTGTTGTAAAGGCCCAGGGCACGACTCTCCTGCGACCCCCAGCACCTCCTGTGTTCCCGACACCACCCTGGGGCCAGGATGAGGTGCCACTTGTGCGTTGAAGCCCTGCCCACAGGCAAAAATCCCCCAAGGCCCGAGGGCGCGCCCGACCCTGCAGCCCTGCTGCAGCCACAGGGAACGGGATGTCTGATGTCTGAGTGGGCAGCCCCCACTGCCCAAGCCTCCGCTGGCAGTTCCCCGAAGGGCTGGTGGCGGCTGCGCCTCAGCAGCCAGCCTCCCTCCCACCCTCCCTGCCTCCCTCTGGTCGGGCACTGCAAGCCACACAGCCACTTGTGTCCCCTGTGTCCCTGGAGGCCGCAGCGCGTTTTGGGTTTTGGAGCGGACGGGCCCCTCTCGGCTTCCGTAGTCCATTTGCCCCCAGAGCCCGCCAGGCCCCTGGCTCTAGGAGGCTGCCCAGGCGGTGCTGCCAACTGCCCCCAGGTGCTGGCTAGCGGCAGCGGCCGGCCACGGGGGGAGCACACACACCTGCGGGTGTCCCCGGGCCGCACACATGGACTTCCCAGTCCCTCCGCGGGTTGCAAATGAGCCCTCCAGGAACCCTTGCCTGCCCTACGGGCTTGTCAGGCGCGGCCGACGCCCAAGGACCAACCCTGCTGCGACCCCCAGCACCTCCTGGGTTCCCGCCACCACCCTTGGGCCGGGATGAGGTGCCACCTTGTGCGTGGAAGACCCGCCCACAGGCAAGAAGCCTCCAAGGCCCGCGGGTGCGCCCGACCCTGCAGCCCTGCTGCAGTCACAGGGAACGGGATGTCTGATGTGTGAGTGGGCAGCCCCCACTGCCCAAGCCTCCGCTGGCAGTTCCCGGAAGGGCTGTTGGTGGCTGCGCCTCAGCAGCCAGCCTCCCTCCCACCCTCCCTGCCTCCCTCTGGTCGGGCACTGCAAGCCACACAGCCACTTGTGTCCCCTGTGTCCCTGGAGGCCGCAGCGCGTTCTGGGTTTTGGAGCGGACGGGCCCCTCTCGGCTTCCGTAGTCCATTTGCCCCCGGAGCCCGCCAGACCTCTGGCTCTAGGAGGCTGCCCAGGCGGTGCTGCCAACTGCCCCCATGTGCTGGCTAGCGGCAGCGGCCGGCCACGGGGGGAGCACACACACCTGCGGGTGTCCCCAGGCCGCAAACACGGACTGCCCCGCGCCTCCGCGGGTTGCAAATGAGCCCTCTGGGAACACTTGCCTGCCCTAGGGGCTTGTCGGGCGGGGACGAAGCAGGGTGGGTGAGTGGGGGGGGACTACTACTGGCACACACCCACTCCAGAAGCCCACTGGGGCGGTCCAAGGGCTATGAGCTCGGAGCTCAGGCACGGGCTGTCCCAGCAGGGCCTCCCGAGGGCGGACCGATATGCTCGCGGACCAAAAGTGTTGTAAAGGCACAGGGCTCGACTCTCCTGCGACCCCCAGCACCTCCTGGGTTCCCGCCACCACCCTGGGGTCGGGATGAGGTGCCGCCTTGTGCGTGGAAGCCCCGCCCAGAGGCAAGAAGCCCCCAAGGCCCGAGGTCGTGCCTGACCCTGCAGCCCTACTGCAGCCACAGGGAACGGGTTGTCTGAGTGGGCAGCCCCCACTGCCCAAGCCTCCGCTGGCAGTTCCCCGAAGGGCTGGTGGCGGCTGCACCTCAGCAGCCAGCCTCCCTCCCACCCTCCCTGCCTCCCTCTGGTCGGGCACTGCAAGCCACACAGCCACTTGTGTCCCCTGTGTCCCTGGAGGCCGCAGCGCGTTTTGGGTTTTGGAGCGGACGGGCCCCTCTCGGCTTCCGTAGTCCATTTGCCCCCAGAGCCCGCCAGACCCCTGGCTCTAGGAGGCTGCCCAGGCGGTGCTGCCAACTGCCCCCAGGTGCTGGCTAGCGGCAGCGGCCGGCCACTGTGGGAGCACACACACCTGCGGGTGTCCCCGGGCCGCACACACGGACTGCCCCGGGCCTCCGCGGGTTGCAAATGAGCCCTCCGGGAACCCTTGCCTGCCCTAGGGGCTTGTCAGGCGCGGCCCACGCCCAGGGACCAACCCTGCTGCGACCCCCAGCACCTCCTGGGTTCTCGCCACCACCCTTGGGCCGGGATGAGGTGCCACCTTGTGCGTGGAAGACCCGCCCACAGGCAAGAAGCCTCCAAGGCCCGCGGGTGCGCCCGACCCTGCAGCCCTGCTGCAGCCACAGGGAACGGGATGTCTGAGTGGGCAGCCCCCACTGCCCAAGCCTCCGCTGGCAGTTCCCCGAAGGGCTGGTGGCGGCTGCGCCTCAGCAGACAGCCTCCCTCCCACCCTCCCTGCCTCCCTCTGGTCGGGCACTGCAAGCCACACAGCCACTTGTGTCCCCTGTGTCCCTGGAGGCCGCAGCGCGTTTTGGGTTTTGGAGCGGACGGGCTCCTCTCGGCTTCCGTAGTTCATTTGCCCCCGGAGCCCGCCAGACCCCTGGCTCTAGGAGGCTGCCCAGGCGGTGCTGCCAACTGCCCCCAGGTGCTGGCTAGCGGCAGCGGCCGGCCACGGGGGGAGCACACACACCTGCGGGTGTCCCCGGGCCGCACAGACGGACTGCCCCGGGCCTCCGAGGGTTGCAAATGAGCCCACTGGGAACACTTGCCTGCCCTAGGTGCTTGTCGGGCGGGGCCGACGCAGGGTGGGTGAGTGGGGGGGGACTGCTGCTGGCACACACCCACTCCTGAAGCCCACTGGGGCGGTCCAAGGGCTATCAGCTTGGAGCTCGGGCACGGGCTGTCCCAGCAGGGCCTCCCGAGGGCGGACCGATATGCTCGCAGACCTAAAGTGTTGTAAAGGCCCAGGGCACGACTCTCCTGCGACCCCCAGCACCTCCTGTGTTCCCGCCACCACCCTGGGGCCAGGATGAGGTGCCACCTTGTGCGTGGAAGCCCCGCCCAGAGGCAAGAAGCCCCCAAGGCCCGAGATCGTGCCCGATCCTGCAGCCCTGCTGCAGCCACAGGGAATGGGATGTCTGAGTGGGCAGCCCCCACTGCCCAAGCCTCCGCTGGCAGTTCCCCGAAGGGCTGGTGGTGGCTGCGCCTCAGCAGACAGCCTCCCTCCCACCCTCCCTGCCTCTCTCTGGTCGGGCACTGCAAGCCACACAGCCACTTGTGTCCCCTGTGTCCCTGGAGGCCGCAGCGCGTTTTGGGTTTTGGAGCGGACGGGCCCCTCTCGGCTTCCGTAGTCCATTTGCCCCCGGAGCCCGCCAGACCCCTGGCTCTAGGAGGCTGCCCAGGCGGTGCTGCCAACTGCCCCCAGGTGCTGGCTAGCGGCAGCGGCCGGCCACGGGGGGAGCACACACACTTGCGGGTGTCCCCGGGCCGCACACACGGACTGCCCCGCGCCTCCGTGGGTTGCAAATGAGCCCTCTGGGAACCCTTGCCTGCCCTAGGGGCTTGTCGGGCGGGGCCGACGCAGGGTGGGTGAGTGGGGGGGGACTGCTGCAGGCACACACCCACTCCTGAAGCCCACTGGGGCGGTCCAAGGGCTATGAGCTCGGAGCTCGGGCACGGGCTGTCCCAGCAGGGCCTCCCGAGGGCGGACCGATATGCTCCCGGACCAAAAGTGTTGTAAAGGCCCAGGGCACGACTCTCCTGCGACCCCCAGCACCTCCTGGGTGCCCACCACCACCCTTGGGCCGGGATGAGGTGCCACCTTGTGCGTGGAAGCCCCGCCCAGAGGCAAGAAGCCCCCAAGGCCCAGGGCGCACCCGACCCTGCAGCCCTGCTGCAGCCACAGGGAACGGGATGTCTGATGTCTGAGTGGGCAGACCCCACTGCCCAAGCCTCCGCTGGCAGTTCCCCGAAGGGCTGGTGGCGGCTGCGCCTCAGCAGCCAGCCTCCCTCCCACCCTCCCTGCCTCCCTCTGGTCGGGCACTGCAAGCCACACAGCCACTTGTGTCCCCTGTGTCCCTTTTGAGGCCGCAACGCGTTTTGGGTTTTGCAGCGGACGGGCCCCTCTCGGCTTCCGTAGTCCATTTGCCCCCAGAGCCCGCCAGACCCCTGGCTCTAGGAGGCTGCCCAGGCGGTGCTGCCAACTGGCCCGAGGTGCTGGCTAGCGGCAGCGGCCGGCCACGGGGGGAGCACACACATCTGCGGGTGTCCCCGGACCGCACACCCGGACTGCCCCGCGCCTCTGCGCGTTGCAAATGAGCCCTCTGGGAACCCGTGCCTGCCCTAGGGGCTTGTCAGGCGCGGCCCACGCCCAGGGAACGACCCTGCTGCGACCCCCAGCACCTCCTGGGTGCCCGCCACCACCCTTGGGCTGGGATGAGGTGCCACCTTGTGCGTGGAAGCCCCGCCCACAGGGAAGAAGCCCCCAAGGCCCAGGGCGCACCCGACCCTGCAGCCCTGCTGCAGCCACAGGGAACGGGATGTCTGAGAGGGCAGCCCCCACTGCCCAAGCCTCCGCTGGCAGTTCCCCGAAGGGCTGGTGGCGGCTGCGCCTCAGCAGCCAGCCTCCCTCCCACCCTCCCTGCCTCCCTCTGGTCGGGCACTGCAAGCCACACAGCCACTTGTGTCCCCTGTGTCCCTGGAGGCCGCAGCGCGTTTTGGGTTTTGGAGCGGACGGGCCCCTCTCGGCTTCAGTAGTTCATTTGCCCCCGGAGCCCGCCAGACCCCTGGCTCTAGGAGGCTGCCCAGGCGGTGCTGCCAACTGCCCCCAGGTGCTGGCTAGCGGCAGCGGCCGACCACGGGGGGAGCACACACACCTGCGGGTGTCCCCGGGCCGCACACACGGACTGCCCCGGGCCTCCGAGGTTTGCAAATGAGCCCTCTGGGAACACTTGCCTGCCCTAAGGGCTTGTCGGGCGGGGCCGACCCAGGGTGGGTGAGTGGGGGTGGACTGCTGCTGGCACACACCCACTCCTGAAGCCCACTGGGGCGGTCCAAGGGCTATCAGCTTGGAGCTCGGGCACGGGCTGTCCCAGCAGGGCCTCCCGAGGGCGGACCGATATGCTCGCAGACCTAAAGTGTTGTAAAGGCCCAGGGCAGGACTCTCCTGCGACCCCCAGCACCTCCTGGGTTCCCGCCATCACCCTGGGGCCAGGATGAGGTGCCACCTTGTGCGTGGAAGCCCCGCCCACAGGAAAGAATCCCCCAAGGCTGAGGGCGCGCCCGACCCTGCAGCCCTGCTGTAGCACCAGGGAACGGGATGTCTGATGTCTGAGTGGGCAGCCCCCACTGCCCAAGCCTCCGCTGGCAGTTCCCCGAAGGGCTGGTGGCGGCTGCGCCTCAGCAGCCAGCCTCCCTCCCACCCTCCCTGCCTCCCTCTGGTCGGGCACTGCAAGCCACACAGCCACTTGTGTCCCCTGTGTCCCTGGAGGCCGCAGCGCGTTTTGGGTTTTGGAGCGGACGGGCCCCTCTCGACTTCCGTAGTCCATTTGCCCCCGGAGCCCGCCAGACCCCTGGCTCTAGGAGGCTGCCCAGGCGGTGCTGCCAACTGCCCCCAGGTGCTGGCTAGCGGCAGCGGCCGGCCACGGGGGGAGCACACACACCTGCGGGTGTCCCCGGGCCGCACACACGGACTGCCCCGCGCCTCCGTGGGTTGCAAATGAGCCTTCTGGGAACCCCTGCCTGCCCTAGGGGATTGTCGGGCGTGGCCGACGCAGGGTGGGTGAGAGGGGGGGGACTGCTGCTGGCACACACCCACTCCTGAAGCCCACTGGGGCGGTCCAAGTGCTATGAGCTCGGAGCTCGGGCACGGGCTGTCCCAGCAGGGCCTCCCGAGGGCGGACCGATATGCTCGCGACCAAAAGTGTTGTAAAGGCACAGGGCATGACTCTCCTGCGACCCCCAGCACCTCCTGGGTTCCCGCCACCACCCTGGGGTCGGGATGAGGTGCCACCTTGTGCGTGGAAGCCCCGCCCAGAGGCAAGAAGCCCCTAAGGCCCGCGGGCGCGCCCGACCCTGCAGCCCTGCTGTAGCCACAGGGAACGGGATGTCTGAGTGGGCAGCCCCCACTGCCCAAGCCTCCGCTGGCAGTTCCCCGAAGGGCTGGTGGCGGCTGCGCCTCAGCAGCCAGCCTCCCTCCCACCCTCCCTGCCTCCCTCTGGTCGGGCACTGCAAGCCACACAGCCACTTGTGTCCCCTGTGTCCCTGGAGGCCGCAGCGCGTTTTGGGTTTTGGAGCGGACGGGCCCCTCTCGACTTCCGTACTCCATTTGCCCCCGGAGCCCGCCAGACCCCTGGCTCTAGGAGGCTGCCCAGGCGGTGCTGCCAACTGCCCCCAGGTGCTGGCTAGCGGCAGCGGCCGGCCACGGGGGGAGCACACACACCTGCGGGTGTCCCCGGGCCGCACACACGGACTGCCCCGCGCCTCCGTGGGTTGCAAATGAGCCCTCTGGGAACCCTTGCCTGCCCTAGGGGCTTTTCGGGCTGGGCCGACGCAGGGTGGGTGAGTGGGGGGGGACTGCTGCAGGCACACACCCACTCCTGAAGCCCACTGGAGCGGTCCAAGGGCTATGAGCTCGGAGCTCGGGCACGGGCTGTCCCAGCAGGGCCTCCCGAGGGTGGACCGATATGCTCCCGGACCAAAAGTGTTGTAAAGGCCCAGGACACGACTCTCCTGCGACCCCCAGCACCTCCTGGGTTCCCGCCACCACCCTTGGGCCGGGATGAGGTGCCACCTTGTGCGTGGAAGCCCCGCCCAGAGGCAAGAAGCCCCCAAGGCCCGAGGGCGCGCCCGATCCTGCAGCCCTGCTGCAGCACCAGGGAACGGGATGTCTGATGTCTGACTGGGCAGCCCCCACTGCCCAAGCCTCCGCTGGCAGTTCCCCGAAGGGCTGGTGGCGGCTGCGCCTCAGCAGCCAGCCTCCCTCCCACGCTCCCTGCCTCCCTCTGGTCGGGCACTGCAAGCCACACAGCCACTTGTGTCCCCTGTGTCCCTGGAGGCCGCAGCGCGTTTTGGGTTTTGGAGCGGACAGGCCCCTCTCGGCTTCCGTAGTCCATTTGCCCCCAGAGCCCGCCAGACCCCTGGCTCTAGGAGGCTGCCCAGGCGGTGCTGCCAACTGCCCCGAGGTGCTGGCTAGCGGCAGCGGCCGGCCACGGGGGGAGCACACACACCTACGGGTGTCCCTGGGCGCACACATGGACTGCCCCGCCCCTCCGCGGGTTACAAATGAGCCCTCCAGGAACCCTTGCCTGCCCTAGGGGCTTGTCAGGCGCGGCCGACGCCCAGGGACCAACCCTGCTGCGACCCCCAGCACCTCCTGGGTTCCCGCCACCACCCTTGGGCCGGGATGAGGTGCCACCTTGTTTGTGGAAGCCCCGCCCACAGGAAAGAAACCCCCAAGGCCCGCGGGCGCGCCCGACCCTGCAGCCCTGCTGCAGCCACAGGGAACGGGATGTCTGAGTGGGCAGCCCCCACTGCCCAAGCCTCCGCCGGCAGTTCCCCGAAGGGCTGGTGGCGGCTGCGCCTCAGCAGCCAGCCTCCCTCCCACCCTCCCTGCCTCCCTCTGGTCGGGCACTGCAAGCCACACAGCCACTTGTGTCCCCTGTGTCCCTGGAGGCCGCAGCGCGTTTTGGGATTTGGAGCGGACGGGCCCCTCTCGACTTCCGTAGTCCATTTGCCCCCAGAGCCCGCCAGACCCCTGGCTCTAGGAGGCTGCCCAGGCAGTGCTGCCAACTGCCCCCAGGTGCTAGCTAGCGGCAATGGCAGCGGCCAGCCACGGGGAGAGCACACACACCTGCAGGTGTCCCCGGGCCGCACACACGGACTGCCCCGCGCCTCCGTGGGTTGCAAATGAGCCCTCCGGGAACCCTTGCCTGCCCTAGGGGCTTGTCGGGCGGGGCCGACGCAGGGTGGGTGAGTGGGGGGGGACTGCTGCTGGCACACACCCACTCCTGAAGCCCACTGGGGCGGTCCAAGGGCTATGAGCTCGGAGCTCGGAGCTCGGGCACGGGCTGTCTCAGCAGGGCCTCGCGAGGGTGGACCGACATGCTCCCGGACCAAAAGTGTTGTAAAGGCCCAGGGCACGACTCTCCTGCGACCCCCAGCACCTCCTGGGTGCCCGCCACCACCCTTGGGCCGGGATGAGGTGCCACCTTGTGCGTGGAAGCCCCCCCCAGAGGCAAGAAGCCCCCAAGGCCCGAGGGCGTGCCCGACCCTGCAGCCCTGCTGCAGCCACAGGGAACGGGATGTCTGAGAGGGCAGCCCCCACTGCCCAAGCCTCCGCTGGCAGTTCCCCGAAGGGCTGGTGGCGGCTGCGCCTCAGCAGCCAGCCTCCCTCCCACCCTCCCTGCCTCCCTCTGGTCGGGCACTGCAAGCCACACAGCCACTTGTGTCCCCTGTGTCCCTGGAGGCCGCAGCGCGTTTTGGGTTTTGGAGCGGACGGGCCCCTCTCGGCTTCCGTAGTCCATTTGCCCCCGGAGCCCGCCAGACCCCTGGCTCTAGGAGGCTGCCCAGGCGGTGCTGCCAACTGCCCCCAGGTGCTAGCTAGCGGCAGTGGCAGCGGCCAGCCACGGGGGGAGCACACACACCTGCGGGTGTCCCCGGGCCGCACACACGGACTGCCCCGCGCCTCCGTGGGTTGCAAATGAGCCCTCCGGGAACCCTTGCCTGCCCTAGGGGCTTGTCGGGCGGGGCCGACGCAGGGTGGGTGAGTGGGGGGGACTGCTGCTGGCACACACCCACTCCTGAATCCCACTGGGGCGGTCCAAGGGCTATGAGCTCGGAGCTCGGGCACGGGCTGTCCCAGCAGGGCCTCGCGAGGGTGGACCGATATGCTCCCGGACCCAAAGTGTTGTAAAGGCCCAGGGCACGACTCTCCTGCGACCCCCAGCACCTCCTGGGTGCCCGCCACCACCCTTGGGCCGGGATGAGGTGCCACCTTGTGCGTGGAAGCCCGGCCCAGAGGCAAGAAGCCCCCAAGGCCCGAGGGCGCGCCCGACCCTGCAGCCCTGCTGCAGCCACAGGGAACGGGATGTCTGAGAGGGCAGCCCCCACTGCCCAAGCCTCCGCTGGCAGTTCCCCGAAGGGCTGGTGGCGGCTGCGCCTCAGCAGCCAGCCTCCCTCCCACCCTCCCTGCCTCCCTCTGGTCGGGCACTGCAAGCCACACAGCCACTTGTGTCCCCTGTGTCCCTGGAGGCCGCAGCGCGTTTTGGGTTTTGGAGCGGACGGGCCCCTCTCGGCTTCCGTAGTCCATTTGCCCCCAGAGCCCGCCAGACCCCTGGCTCTAGGAGGCTGCCCAGGCGGTGCTGCCAACTGCCCCCAGGTGCTAGCTAGTGGCAGTGGCAGCGGCCAGCCACGGGGGGAGCACACACACCTGCGGGTGTCCCTGGGCCGCACACACGGACTGCCCCGCGCCTCCGTGGGTTGCAAATGAGCCCTCCGGGAACCCTTGCCTGCCCTAGGGGCTTGTCGGGCGGGGCCGACGCAGGGTGGGTGAGTGGGGGGGGACTGCTGCTGGCACACACCCACTCCTGAAGCCCACTGGGGCGGTCCAAGGGCTATGAGCTCGGAGCTCGGGCACGGGCTGTCCCAGCAGGGCCTCGCGAGGGTGGACCGATATGCTCCCGGACCAAAAGTATTGTAAAGGCCCAGGGCACGACTCTCCTGCGACCCCCAGCACCTCCTGGGTGCCCGCCACCACCCTTGGGCCGGGATGGGGTGCCACCTTGTGCGTGGAAGTCCCACCCAGAGGCAAGAAGCCCCCAAGGCCCGAGGGCGTGCCCGACCCTGCAGCCCTGCTGCAGCCACAGGGAACGGGATGTCTGAGAGGGCAGCCCCCACTGCCCAAGCCTCCGCTGGCAGTTCCCCGAAGGGCTGGTGGCGGCTGCGCCTCAGCAGCCAGCCTCCCTCCCACCCTCCCTGCCTCCCTCTGGTCGGGCACTGCAAGCCACACAGCCACTTGTGTCCCCTGTGTCCCTGGAGGCCGCAGCGCGTTTTGGGTTTTGGAGCGGACGGGCCCCTCTCGGCTTCCGTAGTCCATTTGCCCCCGGAGCCCGCCAGACCCCTGGCTCTAGGAGGCTGCCCAGGCGGTGCTGCCAACTGCCCCCAGGTGCTAGCTAGCGGCAGTGGCAGCGGCCAGCCACGGGGGGAGCACACACACCTGCGGGTGTCCCCGGGCCGCACACACGGACTGCCCCGCGCCTCCGTGGGTTGCAAATGAGCCCTCCGGGAACACTTGCCTGCCCTAGGGGCTTGTCGGGCGGGGCCGACGCAGGGTGGGTGAGTGGGGGGGACTGCTGCTGGCACACACCCACTCCTGAATCCCACTGGGGCGGTCCAAGGGCTATGAGCTCGGAGCTCGGGCACGGGCTGTCCCAGCAGGGCCTCGCGAGGGTGGACCGATATGCTCCCGGACCAAAAGTGTTGTAAAGGCCCAGGGCACGACTCTCCTGCGACCCCCAGCACCTCCTGGGTGCCCGCCACCACCCTTGGGCCGGGATGAGGTGCCACCTTGTGCGTGGAAGCCCCGCCCAGAGGCAAGAAGCCCCCAAGGCCCGAGGGCGCGCCCGACCCTGCAGCCCTGCTGCAGCCACAGGGAACGGGATGTCTGAGAGGGCAGCCCCCACTGCCCAAGCCTCCGCTGGCAGTTCCCCGAAGGGCTGGTGGCGGCTGCGCCTCAGCAGCCAGCCTCCCTCCCACCCTCCCTGCCTCCCTCTGGTCGGGCACTGCAAGCCACACAGCCACTTGTGTCCCCTGTGTCCCTGGAGGCCGCAGCGCGTTTTGGGTTTTGGAGCGGACGGGCCCCTCTCGGCTTCCGTAGTCCATTTGCCCCCAGAGCCCGCCAGACCCCTGGCTCTAGGAGGCTGCCCAGGCGGTGCTGCCAACTGCCCCCAGGTGCTAGCTAGTGGCAGTTGCAGCGGCCAGCCACGGGGGGAGCACACACACCTGCGGGTGTCCCCGGGCCGCACACACGGACTGCCCCGCGCCTCCGTGGGTTGCAAATGAGCCCTCCGGGAACCCTTGCCTGCCCTAGGGGCTTGTCGGGCGGGGCCGACGCAGGGTGGGTGAGTGGGGGGGGACTGCTGCTGGCACACACCCACTCCTGAAGCCCACTGGGGCGGTCCAAGGGCTATGAGCTCGGAGCTCGGGCACGGGCTGTCCCAGCAGGGCCTCGCGAGGGTGGACCGATATGCTCCCGGACCAAAAGTATTGTAAAGGCCCAGGGCACGACTCTCCTGCGACCCCCAGCACCTCCTGGGTGCCCGCCACCACCCTTGGGCCGGGATGGGGTGCCACCTTGTGCGTGGAAGCCCCGCCCAGAGGCAAGAAGCCCCCAAGGCCCGAGGGCGTGCCCGACCCTGCAGCCCTGCTGCAGCCACAGGGAACGGGATGTCTGAGAGGGCAGCCCCCACTGCCCAAGCCTCCGCTGGCAGTTCCCCGAAGGGCTGGTGGCGGCTGCGCCTCAGCAGCCAGCCTCCCTCCCACCCTCCCTGCCTCCCTCTGGTCGGGCACTGCAAGCCACACAGCCACTTGTGTCCCCTGTGTCCCTGGAGGCCGCAGCGCGTTTTGGGTTTTGGAGCGGACGGGCCCCTCTCGGCTTCCGTAGTCCATTTGCCCCCAGAGCCCGCCAGACCCCTGGCTCTAGGAGGCTGCCCAGGCGGTGCTGCCAACTGCCCCCAGGTGCTAGCTAGCGGCAGTGGCAACGGCCAGCCACGGGGGGAGCACACACACCTGCGGGTGTCCCCGGGCCGCACACACGGACTGCCCAGCGCCTCCGTGGGTTGCAAATGAGCCCTCCGGGAACACTTGCCTGCCCTAGGGGCTTGTCGGGCGGGGCCGACGCAGGGTGGGTGAGTGGGGGGGGACTGCTGCTGGCACACACCCACTCCTGAAGCCCACTGGGGCGGTCCAAGGGCTATGAGCTCGGAGCTCGGAGCTCGGGCACGGGCTGTCCCAGCAGGGCCTCGCGAGGGTGGACCGATATGCTCCCGGACCAAAAGTGTTGTAAAGGCCCAGGGCACGACTCTCCTGCGACCCCCAGCACCTCCTGGGTGCCCACCACCACCCTTGGGCCGGGATGAGGTGCCACCTTGTGCGTGGAAGCCCCGCCCAGAGGCAAGAAGCCCCCAAGGCCCGAGGGCGCGCCCGACCCTGCAGCCCTGCTGCAGCCACAGGGAACGGGATGTCTGAGAGGGCAGCCCCCACTGCCCAAGCCTCCGCTGGCAGTTCCCCGAAGGGCTGGTGGCGGCTGCGCCTCAGCAGCCAGCCTCCCTCCCACCCTCCCTGCCTCCCTCTGGTCGGGCACTGCAAGCCACACAGCCACTTGTGTCCCCTGTGTCCCTGGAGGCCGCAGCGCGTTTTGGGTTTTGGAGCGGACGGGCCCCTCTCGGCTTCCGTAGTCCATTTGCCCCCAGAGCCCGCCAGACCCCTGGCTCTAGGAGGCTGCCCAGGCGGTGCTGCCAACTGCCCCCAGGTGCTAGCTAGCGGCAGTGGCAGCGGCCAGCCACGGGGGGAGCACACACACCTGCGGGTGTCCCCGGGCCGCACACACGGACTGCCCCGCGCCTCCGTGGGTTGCAAATGAGCCCTCCGGGAACCCTTGCCTGCCCTAGGGGCTTGTCGGGCGGGGCCGACGCAGGGTGGGTGAGTGGGGGGGGACTGCTGCTGGCACACACCCACTCCTGAAGCCCACTGGGGCGGTCCAAGGGCTATGAGCTCGGGCTCGGAGCTCGGGCACGGGCTGTCCCAGCAGGGCCTCGCGAGGGTGGACCGATATGCTCCCGGACCAAAAGTGTTGTAAAGGCCCAGGGCACGACTCTCCTGCGACCCCCAGCACCTCCTGGGTGCCCGCCACCACCCTTGGGCCGGGATGAGGTGCCACCTTGTGCGTGGAAGCCCCGCCCAGAGGCAAGAAGCCCCCAAGGCCCGAGGGCGCGCCCGACCCTGCAGCCCTGCTGCAGCCACAGGGAACGGGATGTCTGAGAGGGCAGCCCCCACTGCCCAAGCCTCCGCTGGCAGTTCCCCGAAGGGCTGGTGGCGGCTGCGCCTCAGCAGCCAGCCTCCCTCCCACCCTCCCTGCCTCCCTCTGGTCGGGCACTGCAAGCCACACAGCCACTTGTGTCCCCTGTGTCCCTGGAGGCCGCAGCGCGTTTTGGGTTTTGGAGCGGACGGGCCCCTCTCGGCTTCCGTAGTCCATTTGCCCCCAGAGCCCGCCAGACCCCTGGCTCTAGGAGGCTGCCCAGGCGGTGCTGCCAACTGCCCCCAGGTGCTAGCTAGCGGCAGTGGCAGCGGCCAGCCACGGGGGGAGCACACACACCTGCGGGTGTCCCCGGGCCGCACACACGGACTGCCCCGCGCCTCCGTGGGTTGCAAATGAGCCCTCCGGGAACCCTTGCCTGCCCTAGGGGCTTGTCGGGCGGGGCCGACGCAGGGTGGGTGAGTGGGGGGGGACTGCTGCTGGCACACACCCACTCCTGAAGCCCACTGGGGCGGTCCAAGGGCTATGAGCTCGGAGCTCGGGCACGGGCTGTCCCAGCAGGGCCTCGCGAGGGTGGACCGATATGCTCCCGGACCAAAAGTATTGTAAAGGCCCAGGGCACGACTCTCCTGCGACCCCCAGCACCTCCTGGGTGCCCGCCACCACCCTTGGGCCGGGATGGGGTGCCACCTTGTGCGTGGAAGCCCCGCCCAGAGGCAAGAAGCCCCCAAGGCCCGAGGGCGTGCCCGACCCTGCAGCCCTGCTGCAGCCACAGGGAACGGGATGTCTGAGAGGGCAGCCCCCACTGCCCAAGCCTCCGCTGGCAGTTCCCCGAAGGGCTGGTGGCGGCTGCGCCTCAGCAGCCAGCCTCCCTCCCACCCTCCCTGCCTCCCTCTGGTCGGGCACTGCAAGCCACACAGCCACTTGTGTCCCCTGTGTCCCTGGAGGCCGCAGCGCGTTTTGGGTTTTGGAGCGGACGGGCCCCTCTCGGCTTCCGTAGTCCATTTGCCCCCAGAGCCCGCCAGACCCCTGGCTTTAGGAGGCTGCCCAGGTGGTGCTGCCAACTGCCCCCAGGTGCTAGCTAGCGGCAGTGGCAGCGGCCAGCCACGGGGGGAGCACACACACCTGCGGGTGTCCCCGGGCCGCACACACGGACTGCCCCGCGCCTCCGTGGGTTGCAAATGAGCCCTCCGGGAACCCTTGCCTGCCCTAGGGGCTTGTCGGGCGGGGCCGACGCAGGGTGGGTGAGTGGGGGGGGACTGCTGCTGGCACACACCCACTCCTGAAGCCCACTGGGGCGGTCCAAGGGCTATGAGCTCGGAGCTCGGAGCTCGGGCACGGGCTGTCCCAGCAGGGCCTCGCGAGGGTGGACCGATATGCTCCCGGACCAAAAGTGTTGTAAAGGCCCAGGGCACGACTCTCCTGCGACCCCCAGCACCTCCTGGGTGCCCGCCACCACCCTTGGGCCGGGATGAGGTGCCACCTTGTGCGTGGAAGCCCTGCCCAGAGGCAAGAAGCCCCCAAGGCCCGAGGGCGCGCCCGACCCTGCAGCCCTGCTGCAGCCACAGGGAACGGGATGTCTGAGAGGGCAGCCCCCACTGCCCAAGCCTCCGCTGGCAGTTCCCCGAAGGGCTGGTGGCGGCTGCGCCTCAGCAGCCAGCCTCCCTCCCACCCTCCCTGCCTCCCTCTGGTCGGGCACTGCAAGCCACACAGCCACTTGTGTCCCCTGTGTCCCTGGAGGCCGCAGCGCGTTTTGGGTTTTGGAGCGGACGGGCCCCTCTCGGCTTCCGTAGTCCATTTGCCCCCGGAGCCCGCCAGACCCCTGGCTCTAGGAGGCTGCCCAGGCGGTGCTGCCAACTGCCCCCAGGTGCTAGCTAGCGGCAGTGGCAGCGGCCAGCCACGGGGGGAGCACACACACCTGCGGGTGTCCCCGGGCCGCACACACGGACTGCCCCGCGCCTCCGTGGGTTGCAAATGAGCCCTCCGGGAACCCTTGCCTGCCCTAGGGGCTTGTCGGGCGGGGCCGACGCAGGGTGGGTGAGTGGGGGGGGACTGCTGCTGGCACACACCCACTCCTGAAGCCCACTGGGGCGGTCCAAGGGCTATGAGCTCGGAGCTCGGGCACGGGCTGTCCCAGCAGGGCCTCGCGAGGGTGGACCGATATGCTCCCGGACCAAAAGTGTTGTAAAGGCCCAGGGCACGACTCTCCTGCGACCCCCAGCACCTCCTGGGTGCCCGCCACCACCCTTGGGCCGGGATGAGGTGCCACCTTGTGCGTGGAAGCCCCGCCCAGAGGCAAGAAGCCCCCAAGGCCCGAGGGCGCGCCCGACCCTGCAGCCCTGCTGCAGCCACAGGGAACGGGATGTCAGAGAGGGCAGCCCCCACTGCCCAAGCCTCCGCTGGCAGTTCCCCGAAGGGCTGGTGGCGGCTGCGCCTCAGCAGCCAGCCTCCCTCCCACCCTCCCTGCCTCCCTCTGGTCGGGCACTGCAAGCCACACAGCCACTTGTGTCCCCTGTGTCCCTGGAGGCCGCAGCGCGTTTTGGGTTTTGGAGCGGACGGGCCCCTCTCGGCTTCCGTAGTCCATTTGCCCCCAGAGCCCGCCAGACCCCTGGCTCTAGGAGGCTGCCCAGGCGGTGCTGCCAACTGCCCCCAGGTGCTAGCTAGCGGCAGTGGCAGCGGCCAGCCACGGGGGGAGCACACACACCTGCGGGTGTCCCCGGGCCGCACACACGGACTGCCCCGCGCCTCCGTGGGTTGCAAATGAGCCCTCCGGGAACCCTTGCCTGCCCTAGGGGCTTGTCGGGCGGGGCCGACGCAGGGTGGGTGAGTGGGGGGGGACTGCTGCTGGCACACACCCACTCCTGAAGCCCACTGGGGCGGTCCAAGGGCTATGAGCTCGGAGCTCGGAGCTCGGGCACGGGCTGTCCCAGCAGGGCCTCGCGAGGGTGGAGCGATATGCTCCCGGACCAAAAGTGTTGTAAAGGCCCAGGGCACGACTCTCCTGCGACCCCCAGCACCTCCTGGGTGCCCGCCACCACCCTTGGGCCGGGATGAGGTGCCACCTTGTGCGTGGAAGCCCCGCCCAGAGGCAAGAAGCCCCCAAGGCCCGAGGGCGCGCCCGACCCTGCAGCCCTGCTGCAGCCACAGGGAACGGGATGTCTGAGAGGGCAGCCCCCACTGCCCAAGCCTCCGCTGGCAGTTCCCCGAAGGGCTGGTGGCGGCTGCGCCTCAGCAGCCAGCCTCCCTCCCACCCTCCCTGCCTCCCTCTGGTCGGGCACTGCAAGCCACACAGCCACTTGTGTCCCCTGTGTCCCTGGAGGCCGCAGCGCGTTTTGGGTTTTGGAGCGGACGGGCCCCTCTCGGCTTCCGTAGTCCATTTGCCCCCAGAGCCCGCCAGACCCCTGGCTCTAGGAGGCTGCCCAGGCGGTGCTGCCAACTGCCCCCAGGTGCTAGCTAGCGGCAGTGGCAGCGGCCAGCCACGGGGGGAGCACACACACCTGCGGGTGTCCCCGGGCCGCACACACGGACTGCCCCGCGCCTCCGTGGGTTGCAAATGAGCCCTCCGGGAACCCTTGCCTGCCCTAGGGGCTTGTCGGGCGGGGCCGACGCAGGGTGGGTGAGTGGGGGGGGACTGCTGCTGGCACACACCCACTCCTGAAGCCCACTGGGGCGGTCCAAGGGCTATGAGCTCGGAGCTCGGGCACGGGCTGTCCCAGCAGGGCCTCGCGAGGGTGGACCGATATGCTCCCGGACCAAAAGTATTGTAAAGGCCCAGGGCACGACTCTCCTGCGACCCCCAGCACCTCCTGGGTGCCCGCCACCACCCTTGGGCCGGGATGGGGTGCCACCTTGTGCGTGGAAGCCCCGCCCAGAGGCAAGAAGCCCCCAAGGCCCGAGGGCGTGCCCGACCCTGCAGCCCTGCTGCAGCCACAGGGAACGGGATGTCTGAGAGGGCAGCCCCCACTGCCCAAGCCTCCGCTGGCAGTTCCCCGAAGGGCTGGTGGCGGCTGCGCCTCAGCAGCCAGCCTCCCTCCCACCCTCCCTGCCTCCCTCTGGTCGGGCACTGCAAGCCACACAGCCACTTGTGTCCCCTGTGTCCCTGGAGGCCGCAGCGCGTTTTGGGTTTTGGAGCGGACGGGCCCCTCTCGGCTTCCGTAGTCCATTTGCCCCCAGAGCCCGCCAGACCCCTGGCTCTAGGAGGCTGCCCAGGCGGTGCTGCCAACTGCCCCCAGGTGCTAGCTAGCGGCAGTGGCAGCGGCCAGCCACGGGGGGAGCACACACACCTGCGGGTGTCCCCGGGCCGCACACACGGACTGCCCCGCGCCTCCGTGGGTTGCAAATGAGCCCTCCGGGAACCCTTGCCTGCCCTAGGGGCTTGTCGGGCGGGGCCGACGCAGGGTGGGTGAGTGGGGGGGGACTGCTGCTGGCACACACCCACTCCTGAAGCCCACTGGGGCGGTCCAAGGGCTATGAGCTCGGAGCTCGGGCACGGGCTGTCCCAGCAGGGCCTCGCGAGGGTGGACCGATATGCTCCCGGACCAAAAGTGTTGTAAAGGCCCAGGGCACGACTCTCCTGCGACCCCCAGCACCTCCTGGGTGCCCGCCACCACCCTTGGGCCGGGATGAGGTGCCACCTTGTGCGTGGAAGCCCTGCCCAGAGGCAAGAAGCCCCCAAGGCCCGAGGGCGCGCCCGACCCTGCAGCCCTGCTGCAGCCACAGGGAACGGGATGTCTGAGAGGGCAGCCCCCACTGCCCAAGCCTCCGCTGGCAGTTCCCCGAAGGGCTGGTGGCGGCTGCGCCTCAGCAGCCAGCCTCCCTCCCACCCTCCCTGCCTCCCTCTGGTCGGGCACTGCAAGCCACACAGCCACTTGTGTCCCCTGTGTCCCTGGAGGCCGCAGCGCGTTTTGGGTTTTGGAGCGGACGGGCCCCTCTCGGCTTCCGTAGTCCATTTGCCCCCGGAGCCCGCCAGACCCCTGGCTCTAGGAGGCTGCCCAGGCGGTGCTGCCAACTGCCCCCAGGTGCTAGCTAGCGGCAGTGGCAGCGGCCAGCCACGGGGGGAGCACACACACCTGCGGGTGTCCCCGGGCCGCACACACGGACTGCCCCGCGCCTCCGTGGGTTGCAAATGAGCCCTCCGGGAACCCTTGCCTGCCCTAGGGGCTTGTCGGGCGGGGCCGACGCAGGGTGGGTGAGTGGGGGGGGACTGCTGCTGGCACACACCCACTCCTGAAGCCCACTGGGGCGGTCCAAGGGCTATGAGCTCGGAGCTCGGGCACGGGCTGTCCCAGCAGGGCCTCGCGAGGGTGGACCGATATGCTCCCGGACCAAAAGTGTTGTAAAGGCCCAGGGCACGACTCTCCTGCGACCCCCAGCACCTCCTGGGTGCCCGCCACCACCCTTGGGCCGGGATGAGGTGCCACCTTGTGCGTGGAAGCCCCGCCCAGAGGCAAGAAGCCCCCAAGGCCCGAGGGCGCGCCCGACCCTGCAGCCCTGCTGCAGCCACAGGGAACGGGATGTCTGAGAGGGCAGCCCCCACTGCCCAAGCCTCCGCTGGCAGTTCCCCGAAGGGCTGGTGGCGGCTGCACCTCAGCAGCCAGCCTCCCTCCCACCCTCCCTCCCTCCCTCTGGTCGGGCACTGCAAGCCACACAGCCACTTGTGTCCCCTGTGTCCCTGGAGGCCGCAGCGCGTTTTGGGTTTTGGAGCGGACGGGCCCCTCTCGGCTTCCGTAGTCCATTTGCCCCCAGAGCCCGCCAGACCCCTGGCTCTAGGAGGCTGCCCAGGCGGTGCTGCCAACTGCCCCCAGGTGCTAGCTAGCGGCAGTGGCAGCGGCCAGCCACGGGGGGAGCACACACACCTGCGGGTGTCCCCGGGCCGCACACACGGACTGCCCCGCGCCTCTGTGGGTTGCAAATGAGCCCTCCGGGAACACTTGCCAGCCCTAGGGGCTTGTCGGGCGGGGCCGACGCAGGGTGGGTGAGTGGGGGGGGACTGCTGCTGGCACACACCCACTCCTGAAGCCCACTGGGGCGGTCCAAGGGCTATGAGCTCGGAGCTCGGGCACGGGCTGTCCCAGCAGGGCCTCGCGAGGGTGGACCGATATGCTCCCGGACCAAAAGTATTGTAAAGGCCCAGGGCACGACTCTCCTGCGACCCCCAGCACCTCCTGGGTGCCCGCCACCACCCTTGGGCCGGGATGGGGTGCCACCTTGTGCGTGGAAGCCCCGCCCAGAGGCAAGAAGCCCCCAAGGCCCGAGGGCGTGCCCGACCCTGCAGCCCTGCTGCAGCCACAGGGAACGGGATGTCTGAGAGGGCAGCCCCCACTGCCCAAGCCTCCGCTGGCAGTTCCCCGAAGGGCTGGTGGCGGCTGCGCCTCAGCAGCCAGCCTCCCTCCCACCCTCCCTGCCTCCCTCTGGTCGGGCACTGCAAGCCACACAGCCACTTGTGTCCCCTGTGTCCCTGGAGGCCGCAGCGCGTTTTGGGTTTTGGAGCGGACGGGCCCCTCTCGGCTTCCGTAGTCCATTTGCCCCCAGAGCCCGCCAGACCCCTGGCTCTAGGAGGCTGCCCAGGCGGTGCTGCCAACTGCCCCCAGGTGCTAGCTAGCGGCAGTGGCAGCGGCCAGCCACGGGGGGAGCACACACACCTGCGGGTGTCCCCGGGCCGCACACACGGACTGCCCCGCGCCTCCGTGGGTTGCAAATGAGCCCTCCGGGAACCCTTGCCTGCCCTAGGGGCTTGTCGGGCGGGGCCGACGCAGGGTGGGTGAGTGGGGGGGGACTGCTGCTGGCACACACCCACTCCTGAAGCCCACTGGGGCGGTCCAAGGGCTATGAGCTCGGAGCTCGGAGCTCGGGCACGGGCTGTCCCAGCAGGGCCTCGCGAGGGTGGACCGATATGCTCCCGGACCAAAAGTGTTGTAAAGGCCCAGGGCACGACTCTCCTGCGACACCCAGCACCTCCTGGGTGCCCACCACCACCCTTGGGCCGGGATGAGGTGCCACCTTGTGCGTGGAAGCCCCGCCCAGAGGCAAGAAGCCCCCAAGGCCCGAGGGCGCGCCCGACCCTGCAGCCCTGCTGCAGCCACAGGGAACGGGATGTCTGAGAGGGCAGCCCCCACTGCCCAAGCCTCCGCTGGCAGTTCCCCGAAGGGCTGGTGGCGGCTGCACCTCAGCAGCCAGCCTCCCTCCCACCCTCCCTGCCTCCCTCTGGTCGGGCACTGCAAGCCACACAGCCACTTGTGTCCCCTGTGTCCCTGGAGGCCGCAGCGCGTTTTGGGTTTTGGAGCGGACGGGCCCCTCTCGGCTTCCGTAGTCCATTTGCCCCCAGAGCCCGCCAGACCCCTGGCTCTAGGAGGCTGCCCAGGCGGTGCTGCCAACTGCCCCCAGGTGCTAGCTAGCGGCAGTGGCAGCGGCCAGCCACGGGGGGAGCACACACACCTGCGGGTGTCCCCGGGCCGCACACACGGACTGCCCCGCGCCTCTGTGGGTTGCAAATGAGCCCTCCGGGAACACTTGCCAGCCCTAGGGGCTTGTCGGGCGGGGCCGACGCAGGGTGGGTGAGTGGGGGGGGGACTGCTGCTGGCACACACCCACTCCTGAAGCCCACTGGGGCGGTCCAAGGGCTATGAGCTCGGAGCTCGGGCACGGGCTGTCCCAGCAGGGCCTCGCGAGGGTGGACCGATATGCTCCCGGACCAAAAGTATTGTAAAGGCCCAGGGCACGACTCTCCTGCGACCCCCAGCACCTCCTGGGTGCCCGCCACCACCCTTGGGCCGGGATGGGGTGCCACCTTGTGCGTGGAAGCCCCGCCCAGAGGCAAGAAGCCCCCAAGGCCCGAGGGCGTGCCCGACCCTGCAGCCCTGCTGCAGCCACAGGGAACGGGATGTCTGAGAGGGCAGCCCCCACTGCCCAAGCCTCCGCTGGCAGTTCCCCGAAGGGCTGGTGGCGGCTGCGCCTCAGCAGCCAGCCTCCCTCCCACCCTCCCTGCCTCCCTCTGGTCGGGCACTGCAAGCCACACAGCCACTTGTGTCCCCTGTGTCCCTGGAGGCCGCAGCGCGTTTTGGGTTTTGGAGCGGACGGGCCCCTCTCGGCTTCCGTAGTCCATTTGCCCCCAGAGCCCGCCAGACCCCTGGCTCTAGGAGGCTGCCCAGGCGGTGCTGCCAACTGCCCCCAGGTGCTAGCTAGCGGCAGTGGCAGCGGCCAGCCACGGGGGGAGCACACACACCTGCGGGTGTCCCCGGGCCGCACACACGGACTGCCCCGCGCCTCCGTGGGTTGCAAATGAGCCCTCCGGGAACCCTTGCCTGCCCTAGGGGCTTGTCGGGCGGGGCCGACGCAGGGTGGGTGAGTGGGGGGGGACTGCTGCTGGCACACACCCACTCCTGAAGCCCACTGGGGCGGTCCAAGGGCTATGAGCTCGGAGCTCGGGCACGGGCTGTCCCAGCAGGGCCTCGCGAGGGTGGACCGATATGCTCCCGGACCAAAAGTGTTGTAAAGGCCCAGAGCACGACTCTCCTGCGACCCCCAGCACCTCCTGGGTGCCCACCACCACCCTTGGGCCGGGATGAGGTGCCACCTTGTGCGTGGAAGCCCCGCCCAGAGGCAAGAAGCCCCCAAGGCCCGAGGGCGCGCCCGACCCTGCAGCCCTGCTGCAGCCACAGGGAACGGGATGTCAGAGAGGGCAGCCCCCACTGCCCAAGCCTCCGCTGGCAGTTCCCCGAAGGGCTGGTGGCGGCTGCGCCTCAGCAGCCAGCCTCCCTCCTACCCTCCCTGCCTCCCTCTGGTCGGGCACTGCAAGCCACACAGCCACTTGTGTCCCCTGTGTCCCTGGAGGCCGCAGCGCGTTTTGGGTTTTGGAGCGGACGGGCCCCTCTCGGCTTCCGTAGTCCATTTTTCCCAGAGCCCGCCAGACCCCTGGCTCTAGGAGGCTGCCCAGGCGGTGCTGCCAACTGCCCCCAGGTGCTGGCTAGCGGCAGCGGCCAGCCACGGGGGGAGCACACACACCTGCGGGTGTCCCCGGGCCGCACACACGGACTGCCCCGCGCCTCCGTGGGTTGCAAATGAGCCCTCCGGGAACCCTTGCCTGCCCTAGGGGCTTGTCGGGCGGGGCCGACGCAGGGTGGGTGAGTGGGGGGGGACTGCTGCTGGCACACACCCACTCCTGAAGCCCACTGGGGCGGTCCAAGGGCTATGAGCTCGGAGCTCGGAGCTCGGGCACGGGCTGTCCCAGCAGGGCCTCGCGAGGGTGGACCGATATGCTCCCGGACCAAAAGTGTTGTAAAGGCCCAGGGCACGACTCTCCTGCGACACCCAGCACCTCCTGGGTGCCCACCACCACCCTTGGGCCGGGATGAGGTGCCACCTTGTGCGTGGAAGCCCCGCCCAGAGGCAAGAAGCCCCCAAGGCCCGAGGGCGCGCCCGACCCTGCAGCCCTGCTGCAGCCACAGGGAACGGGATGTCTGAGAGGGCAGCCCCCACTGCCCAAGCCTCCGCTGGCAGTTCCCCGAAGGGCTGGTGGCGGCTGCGCCTCAGCAGCCAGCCTCCCTCCCACCCTCCCTGCCTCCCTCTGGTCGGGCACTGCAAGCCACACAGCCACTTGTGTCCCCTGTGTCCCTGGAGGCCGCAGCGCGTTTTGGGTTTTGGAGCGGACGGGCCCCTCTCGGCTTCCGTAGTCCATTTGCCCCCGGAGCCCGCCAGACCCCTGGCTCTAGGAGGCTGCCCAGGCGGTGCTGCCAACTGCCCCCAGGTGCTAGCTAGCGGCAGTGGCAGCGGCCAGCCACGGGGGGAGCACACACACCTGCGGGTGTCCCCGGGCCGCACACACGGACTGCCCCGCGCCTCCGTGGGTTGCAAATGAGCCCTCCGGGAACCCTTGCCTGCCCTAGGGGCTTGTCGGGCGGGGCCGACGCAGGGTGGGTGAGTGGGGGGGGACTGCTGCTGGCACACACCCACTCCTGAAGCCCACTGGGGCGGTCCAAGGGCTATGAGCTCGGAGCTCGGGCACGGGCTGTCCCAGCAGGGCCTCGCGAGGGTGGACCGATATGCTCCCGGACCAAAAGTATTGTAAAGGCCCAGGGCACGACTCTCCTGCGACCCCCAGCACCTCCTGGGTGCCCGCCACCACCCTTGGGCCGGGATGAGGTGCCACCTTGTGCGTGGAAGCCCCGCCCAGAGGCAAGAAGCCCCCAAGACCCGAGGGCGTGCCCGACCCTGCAGCCCTGCTGCAGCCACAGGGAACGGGATGTCTGAGAGGGCAGCCCCCACTGCCCAAGCCTCCGCTGGCAGTTCCCCGAAGGGCTGGTGGCGGCTGCGCCTCAGCAGCCAGCCTCCCTCCCACCCTCCCTGCCTCCCTCTGGTCGGGCACTGCAAGCCACACAGCCACTTGTGTCCCCTGTGTCCCTGGAGGCCGCAGCGCGTTTTGGGTTTTGGAGCGGACGGGCCCCTCTCGGCTTCCGTAGTCCATTTTTCCCAGAGCCCGCCAGACCCCTGGCTCTAGGAGGCTGCCCAGGCGGTGCTGCCAACTGCCCCCAGGTGCTAGCTAGCGGCAGTGGCAGCGGCCAGCCACGGGGGGAGCACACACACCTGCGGGTGTCCCCGGGCCGCACACACGGACTGCCCCGCGCCTCCGTGGGTTGCAAATGAGCCCTCCGGGAACCCTTGCCTGCCCTAGGGGCTTGTCGGGCGGGGCCGACGCAGGGTGGGTGAGTGGGGGGGGACTGCTGCTGGCACACACCCACTCCTGAAGCCCACTGGGGCGGTCCAAGGGCTATGAGCTCGGAGCTCGGAGCTCGGGCACGGGCTGTCCCAGCAGGGCCTCGCGAGGGTGGACCGATATGCTCCCGGACCAAAAGTGTTGTAAAGGCCCAGGGCACGACTCTCCTGCGACCCCCAGCACCTCCTGGGTGCCCACCACCACCCTTGGGCCGGGATGAGGTGCCACCTTGTGCGTGGAAGCCCCGCCCAGAGGCAAGAAGCCCCCAAGGCCCGAGGGCGCGCCCGACCCTGCAGCCCTGCTGCAGCCACAGGGAACGGGATGTCAGAGAGGGCAGCCCCCACTGCCCAAGCCTCCGCTGGCAGTTCCCCGAAGGGCTGGTGGCGGCTGGGCCTCAGCAGCCAGCCTCCCTCCTACCCTCCCTGCCTCCCTCTGGTCGGGCACTGCAAGCCACACAGCCACTTGTGTCCCCTGTGTCCCTGGAGGCCGCAGCGCGTTTTGGGTTTTGGAGCGGACGGGCCCCTCTCGGCTTCCGTAGTCCATTTTTCCCAGAGCCCGCCAGACCCCTGGCTCTAGGAGGCTGCCCAGGCGGTGCTGCCAACTGCCCCCAGGTGCTGGCTAGCGGCAGCGGCCAGCCACGGGGGGAGCACACACACCTGCGGGTGTCCCCGGGCCGCACACACGGACTGCCCCGCGCCTCCGTGGGTTGCAAATGAGCCCTCCGGGAACCCTTGCCTGCCCTAGGGGCTTGTCGGGCGGGGCCGACGCAGGGTGGGTGAGTGGGGGGGGACTGCTGCTGGCACACACCCACTCCTGAAGCCCACTGGGGCGGTCCAAGGGCTATGAGCTCGGAGCTCGGAGCTCGGGCACGGGCTGTCCCAGCAGGGCCTCGCGAGGGTGGACCGATATGCTCCCGGACCAAAAGTGTTGTAAAGGCCCAGGGCACGACTCTCCTGCGACACCCAGCACCTCCTGGGTGCCCACCACCACCCTTGGGCCGGGATGAGGTGCCACCTTGTGCGTGGAAGCCCCGCCCAGAGGCAAGAAGCCCCCAAGGCCCGAGGGCGCGCCCGACCCTGCAGCCCTGCTGCAGCCACAGGGAACGGGATGTCTGAGAGGGCAGCCCCCACTGCCCAAGCCTCCGCTGGCAGTTCCCCGAAGGGCTGGTGGCGGCTGCGCCTCAGCAGCCAGCCTCCCTCCCACCCTCCCTGCCTCCCTCTGGTCGGGCACTGCAAGCCACACAGCCACTTGTGTCCCCTGTGTCCCTGGAGGCCGCAGCGCGTTTTGGGTTTTGGAGCGGACGGGCCCCTCTCGGCTTCCGTAGTCCATTTGCCCCCGGAGCCCGCCAGACCCCTGGCTCTAGGAGGCTGCCCAGGCGGTGCTGCCAACTGCCCCCAGGTGCTAGCTAGCGGCAGTGGCAGCGGCCAGCCACGGGGGGAGCACACACACCTGCGGGTGTCCCCGGGCCGCACACACGGACTGCCCCGCGCCTCCGTGGGTTGCAAATGAGCCCTCCGGGAACCCTTGCCTGCCCTAGGGGCTTGTCGGGCGGGGCCGACGCAGGGTGGGTGAGTGGGGGGGGACTGCTGCTGGCACACACCCACTCCTGAAGCCCACTGGGGCGGTCCAAGGGCTATGAGCTCGGAGCTCGGGCACGGGCTGTCCCAGCAGGGCCTCGCGAGGGTGGACCGATATGCTCCCGGACCAAAAGTATTGTAAAGGCCCAGGGCACGACTCTCCTGCGACCCCCAGCACCTCCTGGGTGCCCGCCACCACCCTTGGGCCGGGATGAGGTGCCACCTTGTGCGTGGAAGCCCCGCCCAGAGGCAAGAAGCCCCCAAGGCCCGAGGGCGCGCCCGACCCTGCAGCCCTGCTGCAGCCACAGGGAACGGGATGTCTGAGAGGGCAGCCCCCACTGCCCAAGCCTCCGCTGGCAGTTCCCCGAAGGGCTGGTGGCGGCTGCGCCTCAGCAGCCAGCCTCCCTCCCACCCTCCCTGCCTCCCTCTGGTCGGGCACTGCAAGCCACACAGCCACTTGTGTCCCCTGTGTCCCTGGAGGCCGCAGCGCGTTTTGGGTTTTGGAGCGGACGGGCCCCTCTCGGCTTCCGTAGTCCATTTTTCCCAGAGCCCGCCAGACCCCTGGCTCTAGGAGGCTGCCCAGGCGGTGCTGCCAACTGCCCCCAGGTGCTAGCTAGCGGCAGTGGCAGCGGCCAGCCACGGGGGGAGCACACACACCTGCGGGTGTCCCCGGGCCGCACACACGGACTGCCCCGCGCCTCCGTGGGTTGCAAATGAGCCCTCCGGGAACCCTTGCCTGCCCTAGGGGCTTGTCGGGCGGGGCCGACGCAGGGTGGGTGAGTGGGGGGGGACTGCTGCTGGCACACACCCACTCCTGAAGCCCACTGGGGCGGTCCAAGGGCTATGAGCTCGGAGCTCGGAGCTCGGGCACGGGCTGTCCCAGCAGGGCCTCGCGAGGGTGGACCGATATGCTCCCGGACCAAAAGTGTTGTAAAGGCCCAGGGCACGACTCTCCTGCGACCCCCAGCACCTCCTGGGTGCCCACCACCACCCTTGGGCCGGGATGAGGTGCCACCTTGTGCGTGGAAGCCCCGCCCAGAGGCAAGAAGCCCCCAAGGCCCGAGGGCGCGCCCGACCCTGCAGCCTTGCTGCAGCCACAGGGAACGGGATGTCTGAGAGGGCAGCCCCCACTGCCCAAGCCTCTGCTGGCAGTTCCCCGAAGGGCTGGTGGCGGCTGCGCCTCAGCAGCCAGCCTCCCTCCCACCCTCCCTGCCTCCCTCTGGTCGGGCACTGCAAGCCACACAGCCACTTGTGTCCCCTGTGTCCCTGGAGGCCGCAGCGCGTTTTGGGTTTTGGAGCGGACGGGCCCCTCTCGGCTTCCGTAGTCCATTTGCCCCCGGAGCCCGCCAGACCCCTGGCTCTAGGAGGCTGCCCAGGCGGTGCTGCCAACTGCCCCCAGGTGCTAGCTAGCGGCAGTGGCAGCGGCCAGCCACGGGGGGAGCACACACACCTGCGGGTGTCCCCGGGCCGCACACACGGACTGCCCCGCGCCTCCGTGGGTTGCAAATGAGCCCTCCGGGAACCCTTGCCTGCCCTAGGGGCTTGTCGGGCGGGGCCGACGCAGGGTGGGTGAGTGGGGGGGGACTGCTGCTGGCACACAGCCACTCCTGAAGCCCACTGGGGCGGTCCAAGGGCTATGAGCTCGGAGCTCGGGCACGGGCTGTCCCAGCAGGGCCTCGCGAGGGTGGACCGATATGCTCCCGGACCAAAAGTGTTGTAAAGGCCCAGGGCACGACTCTCCTGCGACCCCCAGCACCTCCTGGGTGCCCGCCACCACCCTTGGGCCGGGATGAGGTGCCACCTTGTGCGTGGAAGTCCCGCCCAGAGGCAAGAAGCCCCCAAGGCCCGAGGGCGCGCCCGACCCTGCAGCCCTGCTGCAGCCACAGGGAACGGGATGTCTGAGAGGGCAGCCCCCACTGCCCAAGCCTCCGCTGGCAGTTCCCCGAAGGGCTGGTGGCGGCTGCGCCTCAGCAGCCAGCCTCCCTCCCACCCTCCCTGCCTCCCTCTGGTTGGGCACTGCAAGCCACACAGCCACTTGTGTCCCCTGTGTCCCTGGAGGCCGCAGCGCGTTTTGGGTTTTGGAGCGGACGGGCCCCTCTCGGCTTCCGTAGTCCATTTGCCCCCAGAGCCCGCCAGAACCCTGGCTCTAGGAGGCTGCCCAGGCGGTGCTGCCAACTGCCCCCAGGTGCTAGCTAGCGGCAGTGGCAGCGGCCAGCCACGGGGGGAGCACACACACCTGCGGGTGTCCCCGGGCCGCACACACGGACTGCCCCGCGCCTCCGTGGGTTGCAAATGAGCCCTCCGGGAACCCTTGCCTGCCCTAGGGGCTTGTCGGGCGGGGCCGACGCAGGGTGGGTGAGTGGGGGGGGGACTGCTGCTGGCACACACCCACTCCTGAAGCCCACTGGGGCGGTCCAAGGGCTATGAGCTCGGAGCTCGGAGCTCGGGCACGGGCTGTCCCAGCAGGGCCTCGCGAGGGTGGACCGATATGCTCCCGGACCAAAAGTGTTGTAAAGGCCCAGGGCACGACTCTCCTGCGACCCCCAGCACCTCCTGGGTGCCCACCACCACCCTTGGGCCGGGATGAGGTGCCACCTTGTGCGTGGAAGCCCCGCCCAGAGGCAAGAGGCCCCCAAGGCCCGAGGGCGCGCCCGACCCTGCAGCCCTGCTGCAGCCACAGGGAACGGGATGTCTGAGAGGGCAGCCCCCACTGCCCAAGCCTCCGCTGGCAGTTCCCCGAAGGGCTGGTGGCGGCTGCGCCTCAGCAGCCAGCCTCCCTCCCACCCTCCCTGCCTCCCTCTGGTCGGGCACTGCAAGCCACACAGCCACTTGTGTCCCCTGTGTCCCTGGAGGCCGCAGCGCGTTTTGGGTTTTGGAGCGGACGGGCCCCTCTCGGCTTCCGTAGTCCATTTGCCCCCGGAGCCCGCCAGACCCCTGGCTCTAGGAGGCTGCCCAGGCGGTGCTGCCAACTGCCCCCAGGTGCTAGCTAGCGGCAGTGGCAGCGGCCAGCCACGGGGGGAGCACACACACCTGCGGGTGTCCCCGGGCCGCATACACGGACTGCCCCGCGCCTCCGTGGGTTGCAAATGAGCCCTCCGGGAACCCTTGCCTGCCCTAGGGGCTTGTCGGGCGGGGCCGACGCAGGGTGGGTGAGTGGGGGGGGACTGCTGCTGGCACACACCCACTCCTGAAGCCCACTGGGGCGGTCCAAGGGCTATGAGCTCGGAGCTCGGGCACGGGCTGTCCCAGCAGGGCCTCGCGAGGGTGGACCGATATGCTCCCGGACCAAAAGTATTGTAAAGGACCAGGGCACGACTCTCCTGCGACCCCCAGCACCTCCTGGGTGCCCGCCACCACCCTTGGGCCGGGATGAGGTGCCACCTTGTGCGTGGAAGCCCCGCCCAGAGGCAAGAAGCCCCCAAGACCTGAGGGCGTGAACGACCCTGCAGCCCTGCTGCAGCCACAGGGAACGGGATGTCTGAGAGGGCAGCCCCCACTGCCCAAGCCTCCGCTGGCAGTTCCCCGAAGGGCTGGTGGCGGCTGCGCCTCAGCAGCCAGCCTCCCTCCCACCCTCCCTGCCTCCCTCTGGTCGGGCACTGCAAGCCACACAGCCACTTGTGTCCCCTGTGTCCCTGGAGGCCGCAGCGCGTTTTGGGTTTTGGAGCGGACGGGCCCCTCTCGGCTTCCGTAGTCCATTTGCCCCCAGAGCCCGCCAGACCCCTGGCTCTAGGAGGCTGCCCAGGCGGTGCTGCCAACTGCCCCCAGGTGCTAGCTAGCGGCAGTGGCAGCGGCCAGCCACGGGGGGAGCACACACACCTGCGGGTGTCCCCGGGCCGCACACACGGACTGCCCCGCGCCTCCGTGGGTTGCAAATGAGCCCTCCGGGAACCCTTGCCTGCCCTAGGGGCTTGTCGGGCGGGGCCGACGCAGGGTGGGTGAGTGGGAGGGGACTGCTGCTGGCACACACCCACTCCTGAAGCCCACTGGGGCGGTCCAAGGGCTATGAGCTCGGAGCTCGGGCACGGGCTGTCCCAGCAGGGCCTCGCGAGGGTGGACCGATATGCTCCCGGACCAAAAGTGTTGTAAAGGCCCAGGGCACGACTCTCCTGCGACCCCCAGCACCTCCTGGGTGCCCGCCACCACCCTTGGGCCGGGATGAGGTGCCACCTTGTGCGTGGAAGCCCCGCCCAGAGGCAAGAAGCCCCCAAGGCCCGAGGGCGCGCCCGACCCTGCAGCCCTGCTGCAGCCACAGGGAACGGGATGTCTGAGAGGGCAGCCCCCACTGCCCAAGCCTCCGCTGGCAGTTCCCCGAAGGGCTGGTGGCGGCTGCGCCTCAGCAGCCAGCCTCCCTCCCACCCTCCCTGCCTCCCTCTGGTCGGGCACTGCAAGCCACACAGCCACTTGTGTCCCCTGTGTCCCTGGAGGCCGCAGCGCGTTTTGGGTTTTGGAGCGGACGGGCCCCTCTCGGCTTCCGTAGTCCATTTGCCCCCAGAGCCCGCCAGACCCCTGGCTCTAGGAGGCTGCCCAGGCGGTGCTGCCAACTGCCCCCAGGTGCTAGCTAGCGGCAGTGGCAGCGGCCAGCCACGGGGGGAGCACACACACCTGCGGGTGTCCCCGGGCCGCACACACGGACTGCCCCGCGCCTCCGTGGGTTGCAAATGAGCCCTCCGGGAACACTTGCCTGCCCTAGGGGCTTGTCGGGCGGGGCCGACGCAGGGTGGGTGAGTGGGGGGGGACTGCTGCTGGCACACACCCACTCCTGAAGCCCACTGGGGCGGTCCAAGGGCTATGAGCTCGGAGCTCGGGCACGGGCTGTCCCAGCAGGGCCTCGCGAGGGTGGAGCGATATGCTCCCGGACCAAAAGTGTTGTAAAGGCCCAGGGCACGACTCTCCTGCGACCCCCAGCACCTCCTGGGTGCCCGCCACCACCCTTGGGCCGGGATGAGGTGCCACCTTGTGCGTGGAAGTCCCGCCCAGAGGCAAGAAGCCCCCAAGGCCCGAGGGCGCGCCCGACCCTGCAGCCCTGCTGCAGCCACAGGGAACGGGATGTCTGAGAGGGCAGCCCCCACTGCCCAAGCCTCCGCTGGCAGTTCCCCGAAGGGCTGGTGGCGGCTGCGCCTCAGCAGCCAGCCTCCCTCCCACCCTCCCTGCCTCCCTCTGGTCGGGCACTGCAAGCCACACAGCCACTTGTGTCCCCTGTGTCCCTGGAGGCCGCAGCGCGTTTTGGGTTTTGGAGCGGACGGGCCCCTCTCGGCTTCCGTAGTCCATTTGCCCCCAGAGCCCGCCAGACCCCTGGCTCTAGGAGGCTGCCCAGGCGGTGCTGCCAACTGCCCCCAGGTGCTAGCTAGCGGCAGTGGCAGCGGCCAGCCACGGGGGGAGCACACACACCTGCGGGTGTCCCCGGGCCGCACACACGGACTGCCCCGCGCCTCCGTGGGTTGCAAATGAGCCCTCCGGGAACCCTTGCCTGCCCTAGGGGCTTGTCGGGCGGGGCCGACGCAGGGTGGGTGAGTGGGGGGGGACTGCTGCTGGCACACACCCACTCCTGAAGCCCACTGGGGCGGTCCAAGGGCTATGAGCTCGGAGCTCGGAGCTCGGGCACGGGCTGTCCCAGCAGGGCCTCGCGAGGGTGGACCGATATGCTCCCGGACCAAAAGTGTTGTAAAGGCCCAGGGCACGACTCTCCTGCGACCCCCAGCACCTCCTGGGTGCCCACCACCACCCTTGGGCCGGGATGAGGTGCCACCTTGTGCGTGGAAGCCCCGCCCAGAGGCAAGAAGCCCCCAAGGCCCGAGGGCGCGCCCGACCCTGCAGCCCTGCTGCAGCCACAGGGAACGGGATGTCTGAGAGGGCAGCCCCCACGGCCCAAGCCTCCGCTGGCAGTTCCCCGAAGGGCTTGTGGCGGCTGCGCCTCAGCAGCCAGCCTCCCTCCCACCCTCCCTGCCTCCCTCTGGTCGGGCACTGCAAGCCACACAGCCACTTGTGTCCCCTGTGTCCCTGGAGGCCGCAGCGCGTTTTGGGTTTTGGAGCGGACGGGCCCCTCTCGGCTTCCGTAGTCCATTTGCCCTCGGAGCCGGCCAGACCCCTGGCTCTAGGAGGCTGCCCAGGCGGTGCTGCCAACTGCCCCCAGGTGCTAGCTAGCGGCAGTGGCAGCGGCCAGCCACGGGGGGAGCACACACACCTGCGGGTGTCCCCGGGCCGCACACACGGACTGCCCCGCGCCTCCGTGGGTTGCAAATGAGCCCTCCGGGAACCCTTGCCTGCCCTAGGGGCTTGTCGGGCGGGGCCGACGCAGGGTGGGTGAGTGGGGGGGGACTGCTGCTGGCACACACCCACTCCTGAAGCCCACTGGGGCGGTCCAAGGGCTATGAGCTCGGAGCTCGGGCACGGGCTGTCCCAGCAGGGCCTCGCGAGGGTGGACCGATATGCTCCCGGACCAAAAGTATTGTAAAGGACCAGGGCACGACTCTCCTGCGACCCCCAGCACCTCCTGGGTGCCCGCCACCACCCTTGGGCCGGGATGAGGTGCCACCTTGTGCGTGGAAGCCCCGCCCAGAGGCAAGAAGCCCCCAAGGCCCGAGGGCGCGCCCGACCCTGCAGCCCTGCTGCAGCCACAGGGAACGGGATGTCTGAGAGGGCAGCCCCCACTGCCCAAGCCTCCGCTGGCAGTTCCCCGAAGGGCTGGTGGCGGCTGCGCCTCAGCAGCCAGCCTCCCTCCCACCCTCCCTGCCTCCCTCTGGTCGGGCACTGCAAGCCACACAGCCACTTGTGTCCCCTGTGTCCCTGGAGGCCGCAGCGCGTTTTGGGTTTTGGAGCGGACGGGCCCCTCTCGGCTTCCGTAGTCCATTTGCCCCCAGAGCCCGCCAGACCCCTGGCTCTAGGAGGCTGCCCAGGCGGTGCTGCCAACTGCCCCCAGGTGCTAGCTAGCGGCAGTGGCAGCGGCCAGCCACGGGGGGAGCACACACACCTGCGGGTGTCCCCGGGCCGCACACACGGACTGCCCCGCGCCTCCGTGGGTTGCAAATGAGCCCTCCGGGAACCCTTGCCTGCCCTAGGGGCTTGTCGGGCGGGGCCGACGCAGGGTGGGTGAGTGGGGGGGGACTGCTGCTGGCACACACCCACTCCTGAAGCCCACTGGGGCGGTCCAAGGGCTATGAGCTCGGAGCTCGGGCACGGGCTGTCCCAGCAGGGCCTCGCGAGGGTGGACCGATATGCTCCCGGACCAAAAGTGTTGTAAAGGCCCAGGGCACGACTCTCCTGCGACCCCCAGCACCTCCTGGGTGCCCACCACCACCCTTGGGCCGGGATGAGGTGCCACCTTGTGCGTGGAAGCCCCGCCCAGAGGCAAGAAGCCCCCAAGGCCCGAGGGCGCGCCCGACCCTGCAGCCCTGCTGCAGCCACAGGGAACGGGATGTCTGAGAGGGCAGCCCCCACTGCCCAAGCCTCCGCTGGCAGTTCCCCGAAGGGCTGGTGGCGGCTGCGCCTCAGCAGCCAGCCTCCCTCCCACCCTCCCTGCCTCCCTCTGGTCGGGCACTGCAAGCCACACAGCCACTTGTGTCCCCTGTGTCCCTGGAGGCCGCAGCGCGTTTTGGGTTTTGGAGCGGACGGGCCCCTCTCGGCTTCCGTAGTCCATTTGCCCTCGGAGCCGGCCAGACCCCTGGCTCTAGGAGGCTGCCCAGGCGGTGCTGCCAACTGCCCCCAGGTGCTAGCTAGCGGCAGTGGCAGCGGCCAGCCACGGGGGGAGCACACACACCTGCGGGTGTCCCCGGGCCGCACACACGGACTGCCCCGCGCCTCCGTGGGTTGCAAATGAGCCCTCCGGGAACCCTTGCCTGCCCTAGGGGCTTGTCGGGCGGGGCCGACGCAGGGTGGGTGAGTGGGGGGGGACTGCTGCTGGCACACACCCACTCCTGAAGCCCACTGGGGCGGTCCAAGGGCTATGAGCTCGGAGCTCGGAGCTCGGGCACGGGCTGTCCCAGCAGGGCCTCGCGAGGGTGGACCGATATGCTCCCGGACCAAAAGTGTTGTAAAGGCCCAGGGCACGACTCTCCTGCGACCCCCAGCACCTCCTGGGTGCCCACCACCACCCTTGGGCCGGGATGAGGTGCCACCTTGTGCGTGGAAGCCCCGCCCAGAGGCAAGAAGCCCCCAAGGCCCGAGGGCGCGCCCGACCCTGCAGCCCTGCTGCAGCCACAGGGAACGGGATGTCTGAGAGGGCAGCCCCCACGGCCCAAGCCTCCGCTGGCAGTTCCCCGAAGGGCTTGTGGCGGCTGCGCCTCAGCAGCCAGCCTCCCTCCCACCCTCCCTGCCTCCCTCTGGTCGGGCACTGCAAGCCACACAGCCACTTGTGTCCCCTGTGTCCCTGGAGGCCGCAGCGCGTTTTGGGTTTTGGAGCGGACGGGCCCCTCTCGGCTTCCGTAGTCCATTTGCCCTCGGAGCCGGCCAGACCCCTGGCTCTAGGAGGCTGCCCAGGCGGTGCTGCCAACTGCCCCCAGGTGCTAGCTAGCGGCAGTGGCAGCGGCCAGCCACGGGGGGAGCACACACACCTGCGGGTGTCCCCGGGCCGCACACACGGACTGCCCCGCGCCTCCGTGGGTTGCAAATGAGCCCTCCGGGAACCCTTGCCTGCCCTAGGGGCTTGTCGGGCGGGGCCGACGCAGGGTGGGTGAGTGGGGGGGGACTGCTGCTGGCACACACCCACTCCTGAAGCCCACTGGGGCGGTCCAAGGGCTATGAGCTCGGAGCTCGGGCACGGGCTGTCCCAGCAGGGCCTCGCGAGGGTGGACCGATATGCTCCCGGACCAAAAGTATTGTAAAGGACCAGGGCACGACTCTCCTGCGACCCCCAGCACCTCCTGGGTGCCCGCCACCACCCTTGGGCCGGGATGAGGTGCCACCTTGTGCGTGGAAGCCCCGCCCAGAGGCAAGAAGCCCCCAAGGCCCGAGGGCGCGCCCGACCCTGCAGCCCTGCTGCAGCCACAGGGAACGGGATGTCTGAGAGGGCAGCCCCCACTGCCCAAGCCTCCGCTGGCAGTTCCCCGAAGGGCTGGTGGCGGCTGCGCCTCAGCAGCCAGCCTCCCTCCCACCCTCCCTGCCTCCCTCTGGTCGGGCACTGCAAGCCACACAGCCACTTGTGTCCCCTGTGTCCCTGGAGGCCGCAGCGCGTTTTGGGTTTTGGAGCGGACGGGCCCCTCTCGGCTTCCGTAGTCCATTTGCCCCCAGAGCCCGCCAGACCCCTGGCTCTAGGAGGCTGCCCAGGCGGTGCTGCCAACTGCCCCCAGGTGCTAGCTAGCGGCAGTGGCAGCGGCCAGCCACGGGGGGAGCACACACACCTGCGGGTGTCCCCGGGCCGCACACACGGACTGCCCCGCGCCTCCGTGGGTTGCAAATGAGCCCTCCGGGAACCCTTGCCTGCCCTAGGGGCTTGTCGGGCGGGGCCGACGCAGGGTGGGTGAGTGGGGGGGGACTGCTGCTGGCACACACCCACTCCTGAAGCCCACTGGGGCGGTCCAAGGGCTATGAGCTCGGAGCTCGGGCACGGGCTGTCCCAGCAGGGCCTCGCGAGGGTGGAGCGATATGCTCCCGGACCAAAAGTGTTGTAAAGGCCCAGGGCACGACTCTCCTGCGACCCCCAGCACCTCCTGGGTGCCCGCCACCACCCTTGGGCCGGGATGAGGTGCCACCTTGTGCGTGGAAGTCCCGCCCAGAGGCAAGAAGCCCCCAAGGCCCGAGGGCGCGCCCGACCCTGCAGCCCTGCTGCAGCCACAGGGAACGGGATGTCTGAGAGGGCAGCCCCCACTGCCCAAGCCTCCGCTGGCAGTTCCCCGAAGGGCTGGTGGCGGCTGCGCCTCAGCAGCCAGCCTCCCTCCCACCCTCCCTGCCTCCCTCTGGTCGGGCACTGCAAGCCACACAGCCACTTGTGTCCCCTGTGTCCCTGGAGGCCGCAGCGCGTTTTGGGTTTTGGAGCGGACGGGCCCCTCTCGGCTTCCGTAGTCCATTTGCCCCCAGAGCCCGCCAGACCCCTGGCTCTAGGAGGCTGCCCAGGCGGTGCTGCCAACTGCCCCCAGGTGCTAGCTAGCGGCAGTGGCAGCGGCCAGCCACGGGGGGAGCACACACACCTGCGGGTGTCCCCGGGCCGCACACACGGACTGCCCCGCGCCTCCGTGGGTTGCAAATGAGCCCTCCGGGAACCCTTGCCTGCCCTAGGGGCTTGTCGGGCGGGGCCGACGCAGGGTGGGTGAGTGGGGGGGGACTGCTGCTGGCACACACCCACTCCTGAAGCCCACTGGGGCGGTCCAAGGGCTATGAGCTCGGAGCTCGGGCACGGGCTGTCCCAGCAGGGCCTCGCGAGGGTGGACCGATATGCTCCCGGACCAAAAGTGTTGTAAAGGCCCAGGGCACGACTCTCCTGCGACCCCCAGCACCTCCTGGGTGCCCACCACCACCCTTGGGCCGGGATGAGGTGCCACCTTGTGCGTGGAAGCCCCGCCCAGAGGCAAGAAGCCCCCAAGGCCCGAGGGCGCGCCCGACCCTGCAGCCCTGCTGCAGCCACAGGGAACGGGATGTCTGAGAGGGCAGCCCCCACTGCCCAAGCCTCCGCTGGCAGTTCCCCGAAGGGCTGGTGGCGGCTGCGCCTCAGCAGCCAGCCTCCCTCCCACCCTCCCTGCCTCCCTCTGGTCGGGCACTGCAAGCCACACAGCCACTTGTGTCCCCTGTGTCCCTGGAGGCCGCAGCGCGTTTTGGGTTTTGGAGCGGACGGGCCCCTCTCGGCTTCCGTAGTCCATTTGCCCTCGGAGCCGGCCAGACCCCTGGCTCTAGGAGGCTGCCCAGGCGGTGCTGCCAACTGCCCCCAGGTGCTAGCTAGCGGCAGTGGCAGCGGCCAGCCACGGGGGGAGCACACACACCTGCGGGTGTCCCCGGGCCGCACACACGGACTGCCCCGCGCCTCCGTGGGTTGCAAATGAGCCCTCCGGGAACCCTTGCCTGCCCTAGGGGCTTGTCGGGCGGGGCCGACGCAGGGTGGGTGAGTGGGGGGGGACTGCTGCTGGCACACACCCACTCCTGAAGCCCACTGGGGCGGTCCAAGGGCTATGAGCTCGGAGCTCGGGCACGGGCTGTCCCAGCAGGGCCTCGCGAGGGTGGACCGATATGCTCCCGGACCAAAAGTATTGTAAAGGACCAGGGCACGACTCTCCTGCGACCCCCAGCACCTCCTGGGTGCCCGCCACCACCCTTGGGCCGGGATGAGGTGCCACCTTGTGCGTGGAAGCCCCGCCCAGAGGCAAGAAGCCCCCAAGGCCCGAGGGCGCGCCCGACCCTGCAGCCCTGCTGCAGCCACAGGGAACGGGATGTCTGAGAGGGCAGCCCCCACTGCCCAAGCCTCCGCTGGCAGTTCCCCGAAGGGCTGGTGGCGGCTGCGCCTCAGCAGCCAGCCTCCCTCCCACCCTCCCTGCCTCCCTCTGGTCGGGCACTGCAAGCCACACAGCCACTTGTGTCCCCTGTGTCCCTGGAGGCCGCAGCGCGTTTTGGGTTTTGGAGCGGACGGGCCCCTCTCGGCTTCCGTAGTCCATTTGCCCCCAGAGCCCGCCAGACCCCTGGCTCTAGGAGGCTGCCCAGGCGGTGCTGCCAACTGCCCCCAGGTGCTAGCTAGCGGCAGTGGCAGCGGCCAGCCACGGGGGGAGCACACACACCTGCGGGTGTCCCCGGGCCGCACACACGGACTGCCCCGCGCCTCCGTGGGTTGCAAATGAGCCCTCCGGGAACCCTTGCCTGCCCTAGGGGCTTGTCGGGCGGGGCCGACGCAGGGTGGGTGAGTGGGGGGGGACTGCTGCTGGCACACACCCACTCCTGAAGCCCACTGGGGCGGTCCAAGGGCTATGAGCTCGGAGCTCGGGCACGGGCTGTCCCAGCAGGGCCTCGCGAGGGTGGAGCGATATGCTCCCGGACCAAAAGTGTTGTAAAGGCCCAGGGCACGACTCTCCTGCGACCCCCAGCACCTCCTGGGTGCCCGCCACCACCCTTGGGCCGGGATGAGGTGCCACCTTGTGCGTGGAAGTCCCGCCCAGAGGCAAGAAGCCCCCAAGGCCCGAGGGCGCGCCCGACCCTGCAGCCCTGCTGCAGCCACAGGGAACGGGATGTCTGAGAGGGCAGCCCCCACTGCCCAAGCCTCCGCTGGCAGTTCCCCGAAGGGCTGGTGGCGGCTGCGCCTCAGCAGCCAGCCTCCCTCCCACCCTCCCTGCCTCCCTCTGGTCGGGCACTGCAAGCCACACAGCCACTTGTGTCCCCTGTGTCCCTGGAGGCCGCAGCGCGTTTTGGGTTTTGGAGCGGACGGGCCCCTCTCGGCTTCCGTAGTCCATTTGCCCCCAGAGCCCGCCAGACCCCTGGCTCTAGGAGGCTGCCCAGGCGGTGCTGCCAACTGCCCCCAGGTGCTAGCTAGCGGCAGTGGCAGCGGCCAGCCACGGGGGGAGCACACACACCTGCGGGTGTCCCCGGGCCGCACACACGGACTGCCCCGCGCCTCCGTGGGTTGCAAATGAGCCCTCCGGGAACCCTTGCCTGCCCTAGGGGCTTGTCGGGCGGGGCCGACGCAGGGTGGGTGAGTGGGGGGGGACTGCTGCTGGCACACACCCACTCCTGAAGCCCACTGGGGCGGTCCAAGGGCTATGAGCTCGGAGCTCGGGCACGGGCTGTCCCAGCAGGGCCTCGCGAGGGTGGAGCGATATGCTCCCGGACCAAAAGTGTTGTAAAGGCCCAGGGCACGACTCTCCTGCGACCCCCAGCACCTCCTGGGTGCCCGCCACCACCCTTGGGCCGGGATGAGGTGCCACCTTGTGCGTGGAAGTCCCGCCCAGAGGCAAGAAGCCCCCAAGGCCCGAGGGCGCGCCCGACCCTGCAGCCCTGCTGCAGCCACAGGGAACGGGATGTCTGAGAGGGCAGCCCCCACTGCCCAAGCCTCCGCTGGCAGTTCCCCGAAGGGCTGGTGGCGGCTGCGCCTCAGCAGCCAGCCTCCCTCCCACCCTCCCTGCCTCCCTCTGGTCGGGCACTGCAAGCCACACAGCCACTTGTGTCCCCTGTGTCCCTGGAGGCCGCAGCGCGTTTTGGGTTTTGGAGCGGACGGGCCCCTCTCGGCTTCCGTAGTCCATTTGCCCTCGGAGCCGGCCAGACCCCTGGCTCTAGGAGGCTGCCCAGGCGGTGCTGCCAACTGCCCCCAGGTGCTAGCTAGCGGCAGTGGCAGCGGCCAGCCACGGGGGGAGCACACACACCTGCGGGTGTCCCCGGGCCGCACACACGGACTGCCCCGCGCCTCCGTGGGTTGCAAATGAGCCCTCCGGGAACCCTTGCCTGCCCTAGGGGCTTGTCGGGCGGGGCCGACGCAGGGTGGGTGAGTGGGGGGGGACTGCTGCTGGCACACACCCACTCCTGAAGCCCACTGGGGCGGTCCAAGGGCTATGAGCTCGGAGCTCGGGCACGGGCTGTCCCAGCAGGGCCTCGCGAGGGTGGACCGATATGCTCCCGGACCAAAAGTGTTGTAAAGGCCCAGGGCACGACTCTCCTTGGACCCCCAGCACCTCCTGGGTGCCCACCACCACCCTTGGGCCGGGATGAGGTGCCACCTTGTGCGTGGAAGCCCCGCCCAGAGGCAAGAAGCCCCCAAGGCCCGAGGGCGCGCCCGACCCTGCAGCCCTGCTGCAGCCACAGGGAACGGGATGTCTGAGAGGGCAGCCCCCACTGCCCAAGCCTCCGCTGGCAGTTCCCCGAAGGGCTGGTGGCGGCTGCGCCTCAGCAGCCAGCCTCCCTCCCACCTTCCCTGCCTCCCTCTGGTCGGGCACTGCAAGCCACACAGCCACTTGTGTCCCCTGTGTCCCTGGAGGCCGCAGCGCGTTTTGGGTTTTGGAGCGGACGGGCCCCTCTCGGCTTCCGTAGTCCATTTGCCCCCAGAGCCCGCCAGACCCCTGGCTCTAGGAGGCTGCCCAGGCGGTGCTGCCAACTGCCCCCAGGTGCTAGCTAGCGGCAGTGGCAGCGGCCAGCCACGGGGGGAGCACACACACCTGCGGGTGTCCCCGGGCCGCACACACGGACTGCCCCGCGCCTCCGTGGGTTGCAAATGAGCCCTCCGGGAACCCTTGCCTGCCCTAGGGGCTTGTCGGGCGGGGCCGACGCAGGGTGGGTGAGTGGGGGGGGACTGCTGCTGGCACACACCCACTCCTGAAGCCCACTGGGGCGGTCCAAGGGCTATGAGCTCGGAGCTCGGGCACGGGCTGTCCCAGCAGGGCCTCGAGAGGGTGGACCGATATGCTCCCGGACCAAAAGTGTTGTAAAGGCCCAGGGCACGACTCTCCTGTGACCCCCAGCACCTCCTGGGTGCCCGCCACCACCCTTGGGCCGGGATGAGGTGCCACCTTGTGCGTGGAAGCCCCGCCCAGAGGCAAGAAGCCCCCAAGGCCCGAGGGCGTGCCCGACCCTGCAGCCCTGCTGCAGCCACAGGGAACGGGATGTCTGAGAGGGCAGCCCCCACTGCCCAAGCCTCCGCTGGCAGTTCCCCGAAGGGCTGGTGGCGGCTGCGCCTCAGCAGCCAGCCTCCCTCCCACCCTCCCTGCCTCCCTCTGGTCGGGCACTGCAAGCCACACAGCCACTTGTGTCCCCTGTGTCCCTGGAGGCCGCAGCGCGTTTTGGGTTTTGGAGCGGACGGGCCCCTCTCGGCTTCCGTAGTCCATTTGCCCTCGGAGCCCGCCAGACCCCTGGCTCTAGGAGGCTGCCCAGGCGGTGCTGCCAACTGCCCCCAGGTGCTAGCTAGCGGCAGTGGCAGCGGCCAGCCACGGGGGGAGCACACACACCTGCGGGTGTCCCCGGGCCGCACACACGGACTGCCCCGCGCCTCCGTGGGTTGCAAATGAGCCCTCCGGGAACCCTTGCCTGCCCTAGGGGCTTGTCGGGCGGGGCCGACGCAGGGTGGGTGAGTGGGGGGGGACTGCTGCTGGCACACACCCACTCCTGAAGCCCACTGGGGCGGTCCAAGGGCTATGAGCTCGGAGCTCGGGCACGGGCTGTCCCAGCAGGGCCTCGCGAGGGTGGACCGATATGCTCCCGGACCAAAAGTATTGTAAAGGCCCAGGGCACGACTCTCCTGCGACCCCCAGCACCTCCTGGGTGCCCGCCACCACCCTTGGGCCGGGATGAGGTGCCACCTTGTGCGTGGAAGCCCCGCCCAGAGGCAAGAAGCCCCCAAGGCCCGAGGGCGCGCCCGACCCTGCAGCCCTGCTGCAGCCACAGGGAACGGGATGTCTGAGAGGGCAGCCCCCACTGCCCAAGCCTCCGCTGGCAGTTCCCCGAAGGGCTGGTGGCGGCTGGGCCTCAGCAGCCAGCCTCCCTCCCACCCTCCCTGCCTCCCTCTGGTCGGGAACTGCAAGCCACACAGCCACTTGTGTCCCCTGTGTCCCTGGAGGCCGCAGCGCGTTTTGGGTTTTGGAGCGGACGGGCCCCTCTCGGCTTCCGTAGTCCATTTGCCCCCAGAGCCCGCCAGATCCCTGGCTCTAGGAGGCTGCCCAGGCGGTGCTGCCAACTGCCCCCAGGTGCTAGCTAGCGGCAGTGGCAGCGGCCAGCCACGGGGGGAGCACACACACCTGCGGGTGTCCCCGGGCCGCACACACGGACTGCCCCGCGCCTCCGTGGGTTGCAAATGAGCCCTCCGGGAACCCTTGCCTGCCCTAGGGGCTTGTCGGGCGGGGCCGACGCAGGGTGGGTGAGTGGGGGGGGACTGCTGCTGGCACACACCCACTCCTGAAGCCCACTGGGGCGGTCCAAGGGCTATGAGCTCGGAGCTCGGAGCTCGGGCACGGGCTGTCCCAGCAGGGCCTCGCGAGGGTGGAGCGATATGCTCCCGGACCAAAAGTGTTGTAAAGGCCCAGGGCACGACTCTCCTGCGACCCCCAGCACCTCCTGGGTGCCCGCCACCACCCTTGGGCCGGGATGAGGTGCCACCTTGTGCGTGGAAGCCCCGCCCAGAGGCAAGAAGCCCCCAAGGCCCGAGGGCGCGCCCGACCCTGCAGCCCTGCTGCAGCCACAGGGAACGGGATGTCTGAGAGGGCAGCCCCCACTGCCCAAGCCTCCGCTGGCAGTTCCCCGAAGGGCTGGTGGCGGCTGCGCCTCAGCAGCCAGCCTCCCTCCCACCCTCCCTGCCTCCCTCTGGTCGGGCACTGCAAGCCACACAGCCACTTGTGTCCCCTGTGTCCCTGGAGGCCGCAGCGCGTTTTGGGTTTTGGAGCGGACGGGCCCCTCTCGGCTTCCGTAGTCCATTTGCCCCCAGAGCCCGCCAGACCCCTGGCTCTAGGAGGCTGCCCAGGCGGTGCTGCCAACTGCCCCCAGGTGCTAGCTAGCGGCAGTGGCAGCGGCCAGCCACGGGGGGAGCACACACACCTGCGGGTGTCCCCGGGCCGCACACACGGACTGCCCCGCGCCTCCGTGGGTTGCAAATGAGCCCTCCGGGAACCCTTGCCTGCCCTAGGGGCTTGTCGGGCGGGGCCGACGCAGGGTGGGTGAGTGGGGGGGGACTGCTGCTGGCACACACCCACTCCTGAAGCCCACTGGGGCGGTCCAAGGGCTATGAGCTCGGAGCTCGGAGCTCGGGCACGGGCTGTCCCAGCAGGGCCTCGCGAGGGTGGACCGATATGCTCCCGGACCAAAAGTGTTGTAAAGGCCCTTGGCACGACTCTCCTGCGACCCCCAGCACCTCCTGGGTGCCCACCACCACCCTTGGGCCGGGATGAGGTGCCACCTTGTGCGTGGAAGCCCCGCCCAGAGGCAAGAAGCCCCCAAGGCCCGAGGGCGCGCCCGACCCTGCAGCCCTGCTGCAGCCACAGGGAACGGGATGTCTGAGAGGGCAGCCCCCACTGCCCAAGCCTCCGCTGGCAGTTCCCCGAAGGGCTGGTGGCGGCTGCGCCTCAGCAGCCAGCCTCCCTCCCACCCTCCCTGCCTCCCTCTGGTCGGGCACTGCAAGCCACACAGCCACTTGTGTCCCCTGTGTCCCTGGAGGCCGCAGCGCGTTTTGGGTTTTGGAGCGGACGGGCCCCTCTCGGCTTCCGTAGTCCATTTGCCCTCGGAGCCCGCCAGACCCCTGGCTCTAGGAGGCTGCCCAGGCGGTGCTGCCAACTGCCCCCAGGTGCTAGCTAGCGGCAGTGGCAGCGGCCAGCCACGGGGGGAGCACACACACCTGCGGGTGTCCCCGGGCCGCACACACGGACTGCCCCGCGCCTCCGTGGGTTGCAAATGAGCCCTCCGGGAACCCTTGCCTGCCCTAGGGGCTTGTCGGGCGGGGCCGACGCAGGGTGGGTGAGTGGGGGGGGACTGCTGCTGGCACACACCCACTCCTGAAGCCCACTGGGGCGGTCCAAGGGCTATGAGCTCGGAGCTCGGGCACGGGCTGTCCCAGCAGGGCCTCGCGAGGGTGGACCGATATGCTCCCGGACCAAAAGTGTTGTAAAGGCCCAGGGCACGACTCTCCTGTGACCCCCAGCACCTCCTGGGTGCCCGCCACCAACCTTGGGCCGGGATGAGGTGCCACCTTGTGCGTGGAAGCCCCGCCCAGAGGCAAGAAGCCCCCAAGGCCCGAGGGCGTGCCCGACCCTGCAGCCCTGCTGCAGCCACAGGGAACGGGATGTCTGAGAGGGCAGCCCCCACTGCCCAAGCCTCCGCTGGCAGTTCCCCGAAGGGCTGGTGGCGGCTGCGCCTCAGCAGCCAGCCTCCCTCCCACCCTCCCTGCCTCCCTCTGGTCGGGCACTGCAAGCCACACAGCCACTTGTGTCCCCTGTGTCCCTGGAGGCCGCAGCGCGTTTTGGGTTTTGGAGCGGACGGGCCCCTCTCGGCTTCCGTAGTCCATTTGCCCCCAGAGCCCGCCAGACCCCTGGCTCTAGGAGGCTGCCCAGGCGGTGCTGCCAACTGCCCCCAGGTGCTAGCTAGCGGCAGTGGCAGCGGCCAGCCACGGGGGGAGCACACACACCTGCGGGTGTCCCCGGGCCGCACACACGGACTGCCCCGCGCCTCCGTGGGTTGCAAATGAGCCCTCCGGGAACCCTTGCCTGCCCTAGGGGCTTGTCGGGCGGGGCCGACGCAGGGTGGGTGAGTGGGGGGGGACTGCTGCTGGCACACACCCACTCCTGAAGCCCACTGGGGCGGTCCAAGGGCTATGAGCTCGGAGCTCGGAGCTCGGGCACGGGCTGTCCCAGCAGGGCCTCGCGAGGGTGGACCGATATGCTCCCGGACCAAAAGTGTTGTAAAGGCCCAGGGCACGACTCTCCTTGGACCCCCAGCACCTCCTGGGTGCCCACCACCACCCTTGGGCCGGGATGAGGTGCCACCTTGTGCGTGGAAGCCCCGCCCAGAGGCAAGAAGCCCCCAAGGCCCGAGGGCGCGCCCGACCCTGCAGCCCTGCTGCAGCCACAGGGAACGGGATGTCTGAGAGGGCAGCCCCCACTGCCCAAGCCTCCGCTGGCAGTTCCCCGAAGGGCTGGTGGCGGCTGCGCCTCAGCAGCCAGCCTCCCTCCCACCTTCCCTGCCTCCCTCTGGTCGGGCACTGCAAGCCACACAGCCACTTGTGTCCCCTGTGTCCCTGGAGGCCGCAGCGCGTTTTGGGTTTTGGAGCGGACGGGCCCCTCTCGGCTTCCGTAGTCCATTTGCCCCCAGAGCCCGCCAGACCCCTGGCTCTAGGAGGCTGCCCAGGCGGTGCTGCCAACTGCCCCCAGGTGCTAGCTAGCGGCAGTGGCAGCGGCCAGCCACGGGGGGAGCACACACACCTGCGGGTGTCCCCGGGCCGCACACACGGACTGCCCCGCGCCTCCGTGGGTTGCAAATGAGCCCTCCGGGAACCCTTGCCTGCCCTAGGGGCTTGTCGGGCGGGGCCGACGCAGGGTGGGTGAGTGGGGGGGGACTGCTGCTGGCACACACCCACTCCTGAAGCCCACTGGGGCGGTCCAAGGGCTATGAGCTCGGAGCTCGGGCACGGGCTGTCCCAGCAGGGCCTCGAGAGGGTGGACCGATATGCTCCCGGACCAAAAGTGTTGTAAAGGCCCAGGGCACGACTCTCCTGTGACCCCCAGCACCTCCTGGGTGCCCGCCACCACCCTTGGGCCGGGATGAGGTGCCACCTTGTGCGTGGAAGCCCCGCCCAGAGGCAAGAAGCCCCCAAGGCCCGAGGGCGTGCCCGACCCTGCAGCCCTGCTGCAGCCACAGGGAACGGGATGTCTGAGAGGGCAGCCCCCACTGCCCAAGCCTCCGCTGGCAGTTCCCCGAAGGGCTGGTGGCGGCTGCGCCTCAGCAGCCAGCCTCCCTCCCACCCTCCCTGCCTCCCTCTGGTCGGGCACTGCAAGCCACACAGCCACTTGTGTCCCCTGTGTCCCTGGAGGCCGCAGCGCGTTTTGGGTTTTGGAGCGGACGGGCCCCTCTCGGCTTCCGTAGTCCATTTGCCCCCAGAGCCCGCCAGACCCCTGGCTCTAGGAGGCTGCCCAGGCGGTGCTGCCAACTGCCCCCAGGTGCTAGCTAGTGGCAGTGGCAACGGCCAGCCACGGGGGGAGCACACACACCTGCGGGTGTCCCCGGGCCGCACACACGGACTGCCCCGCGCCTCCGTGGGTTGCAAATGAGCCCTCCGGGAACCCTTGCCTGCCCTAGGGGCTTGTCGGGTGGGGCCGACGCAGGGTGGGTGAGTGGGGGGGGACTGCTGCTGGCACACACCCACTCCTGAAGCCCACTGGGGCGGTCCAAGGGCTATGAGCTCGGAGCTCGGGCACGGGCTGTCCCAGCAGGGCCTCGCGAGGGTGGAGCGATATGCTCCCGGACCAAAAGTGTTGTAAAGGCCCAGGGCACGACTCTCCTGCGACCCCCAGCACCTCCTGGGTGCCCGCCACCACCCTTGGGCCGGGATGAGGTGCCACCTTGTGCGTGGAAGTCCCGCCCAGAGGCAAGAAGCCCCCAAGGCCCGAGGGCGCGCCTGACCCTGCAGCCCTGCTGCAGCCACAGGGAACGGGATGTCTGAGAGGGCAGCCCCCACTGCCAAAGCCTCCGCTGGCAGTTCCCTGAAGGGCTGGTGGCGGCTGCGCCTCAGCAGCCAGCCTCCCTCCCACCCTCCCTGCCTCCCTCTGGTCGGGCACTGCAAGCCACACAGCCACTTGTGTCCCCTGTGTCCCTGGAGGCCGCAGCGCGTTTTGGGTTTTGGAGCGGACGGGCCCCTCTCGGCTTCCGTAGTCCATTTGTCCCCAGAGCCCGCCAGACCCCTGGCTCTAGGAGGCTGCCCAGGCGGTGCTGCCAACTGCCCCCAGGTGCTAGCTAGCGGCAGTGGCAGCGGCCAGCCACGGGGGGAGCACACACACCTGCGGGTGTCCCCGGGCCGCACACACGGACTGCCCCGCGCCTCCGTGGGTTGCAAATGAGCCCTCCGGGAACCCTTGCCTGCCCTAGGGGCTTGTCGGGCGGGGCCGACGCAGGGTGGGTGAGTGGGGGGGGACTGCTGCTGGCACACACCCACTCCTGAAGCCCACTGGGGCGGTCCAAGGGCTATGAGCTCGGAGCTCGGGCACGGGCTGTCCCAGCAGGGCCTCGCGAGGGTGGACCGATATGCTCCCGGACCAAAAGTATTGTAAAGGCCCAGGGCACGACTCTCCTGCGACCCCCAGCACCTCCTGGGTGCCCGCCACCACCCTTGGGCCGGGATGAGGTGCCACCTTGTGCGTGGAAGCCCCGCCCAGAGGCAAGAAGCCCCCAAGGCCCGAGGGCGCGCCCGACCCTGCAGCCCTGCTGCAGCCACAGGGAACGGGATGTCTGAGAGGGCAGCCCCCACTGCCCAAGCCTCCGCTGGCAGTTCCCCGAAGGGCTGGTGGCGGCTGGGCCTCAGCAGCCAGCCTCCCTCCCACCCTCCCTGCCTCACTCTGGTCGGGAACTGCAAGCCACACAGCCACTTGTGTCCCCTGTGTCCCTGGAGGCCGCAGCGCGTTTTGGGTTTTGGAGCGGACGGGCCCCTCTCGGCTTCCGTAGTCCATTTGCCCCCAGAGCCCGCCAGATCCCTGGCTCTAGGAGGCTGCCCAGGCGGTGCTGCCAACTGCCCCCAGGTGCTAGCTAGCGGCAGTGGCAGCGGCCAGCCACGGGGGGAGCACACACACCTGCGGGTGTCCCCGGGCCGCACACACGGACTGCCCCGCGCCTCCGTGGGTTGCAAATGAGCCCTCCGGGAACCCTTGCCTGCCCTAGGGGCTTGTCGGGCGGGGCCGACGCAGGGTGGGTGAGTGGGGGGGGACTGCTGCTGGCACACACCCACTCCTGAAGCCCACTGGGGCGGTCCAAGGGCTATGAGCTCGGAGCTCGGGCACGGGCTGTCCCAGCAGGGCCTCGCGAGGGTGGAGCGATATGCTCCCGGACCAAAAGTGTTGTAAAGGCCCAGGGCACGACTCTCCTGCGACCCCCAGCACCTCCTGGGTGCCCGCCACCACCCTTGGGCCGGGATGAGGTGCCACCTTGTGCGTGGAAGCCCCGCCCAGAGGCAAGAAGCCCCCAAGGCCCGAGGGCGCGCCCGACCCTGCAGCCCTGCTGCAGCCACAGGGAACGGGATGTCTGAGAGGGCAGCCCCCACTGCCCAAGCCTCCGCTGGCAGTTCCCCGAAGGGCTGGTGGCGGCTGCGCCTCAGCAGCCAGCCTCCCTCCCACCCTCCCTGCCTCCCTCTGGTCGGGCACTGCAAGCCACACAGCCACTTGTGTCCCCTGTGTCCCTGGAGGCCGCAGCGCGTTTTGGGTTTTGGAGCGGACGGGCCCCTCTCGGCTTCCGTAGTCCAATTGCCCCCAGAGCCCGCCAGACCCCTGGCTCTAGGAGGCTGCCCAGGCGGTGCTGCCAACTGCCCCCAGGTGCTAGCTAGCGGCAGTGGCAGCGGCCAGCCACGGGGGGAGCACACACACCTGCGGGTGTCCCCGGGCCGCACACACGGACTGCCCCGCGCCTCCGTGGGTTGCAAATGAGCCCTCCGGGAACCCTTGCCTGCCCTAGGGGCTTGTCGGGCGGGGCCGACGCAGGGTGGGTGAGTGGGGGGGGGACTGCTGCTGGCACACACCCACTCCTGAAGCCCACTGGGGCGGTCCAAGGGCTATGAGCTCGGAGCTCGGAGCTCGGGCACGGGCTGTCCCAGCAGGGCCTCGCGAGGGTGGACCGATATGCTCCCGGACCAAAAGTGTTGTAAAGGCCCAGGGCACGACTCTCCTGCGACCCCCAGCACCTCCTGGGTGCCCACCACCACCCTTGGGCCGGGATGAGGTGCCACCTTGTGCGTGGAAGCCCCGCCCAGAGGCAAGAAGCCCCCAAGGCCCGAGGGCGCGCCCGACCCTGCAGCCCTGCTGCAGCCACAGGGAACGGGATGTCTGAGAGGGCAGCCCCCACTGCCCAAGCCTCCGCTGGCAGTTCCCCGAAGGGCTGGTGGCGGCTGCGCCTCAGCAGCCAGCCTCCCTCCCACCCTCCCTGCCTCCCTCTGGTCGGGCACTGCAAGCCACACAGCCACTTGTGTCCCCTGTGTCCCTGGAGGCCGCAGCGCGTTTTGGGTTTTGGAGCGGACGGGCCCCTCTCGGCTTCCGTAGTCCATTTGCCCTCGGAGCCCGCCAGACCCCTGGCTCTAGGAGGCTGCCCAGGCGGTGCTGCCAACTGCCCCCAGGTGCTAGCTAGCGGCAGTGGCAGCGGCCAGCCACGGGGGGAGCACACACACCTGCGGGTGTCCCCGGGCCGCACACACGGACTGCCCCGCGCCTCCGTGGGTTGCAAATGAGCCCTCCGGGAACCCTTGCCTGCCCTAGGGGCTTGTCGGGCGGGGCCGACGCAGGGTGGGTGAGTGGGGGGGGACTGCTGCTGGCACACACCCACTCCTGAAGCCCACTGGGGCGGTCCAAGGGCTATGAGCTCGGAGCTCGGGCACGGGCTGTCCCAGCAGGGCCTCGCGAGGGTGGACCGATATGCTCCCGGACCAAAAGTATTGTAAAGGCCCAGGGCACGACTCTCCTGCGACCCCCAGCACCTCCTGGGTGCCCGCCACCACCCTTGGGCCGGGATGAGGTGCCACCTTGTGCGTGGAAGCCCCGCCCAGAGGCAAGAAGCCCCCAAGGCCCGAGGGCGCGCCCGACCCTGCAGCCCTGCTGCAGCCACAGGGAACGGGATGTCTGAGAGGGCAGCCCCCACTGCCCAAGCCTCCGCTGGCAGTTCCCCGAAGGGCTGGTGGCGGCTGGGCCTCAGCAGCCAGCCTCCCTCCCACCCTCCCTGCCTCCCTCTGGTCGGGAACTGCAAGCCACACAGCCACTTGTGTCCCCTGTGTCCCTGGAGGCCGCAGCGCGTTTTGGGTTTTGGAGCGGACGGGCCCCTCTCGGCTTCCGTAGTCCATTTGCCCCCAGAGCCCGCCAGATCCCTGGCTCTAGGAGGCTGCCCAGGCGGTGCTGCCAACTGCCCCCAGGTGCTAGCTAGCGGCAGTGGCAGCGGCCAGCCACGGGGGGAGCACACACACCTGCGGGTGTCCCCGGGCCGCACACACGGACTGCCCCGCGCCTCCGTGGGTTGCAAATGAGCCCTCCGGGAACCCTTGCCTGCCCTAGGGGCTTGTCGGGCGGGGCCGACGCAGGGTGGGTGAGTGGGGGGGGACTGCTGCTGGCACACACCCACTCCTGAAGCCCACTGGGGCGGTCCAAGGGCTATGAGCTCGGAGCTCGGAGCTCGGGCACGGGCTGTCCCAGCAGGGCCTCGCGAGGGTGGAGCGATATGCTCCCGGACCAAAAGTGTTGTAAAGGCCCAGGGCACGACTCTCCTGCGACCCCCAGCACCTCCTGGGTGCCCGCCACCACCCTTGGGCCGGGATGAGGTGCCACCTTGTGCGTGGAAGCCCCGCCCAGAGGCAAGAAGCCCCCAAGGCCCGAGGGCGCGCCCGACCCTGCAGCCCTGCTGCAGCCACAGGGAACGGGATGTCTGAGAGGGCAGCCCCCACTGCCCAAGCCTCCGCTGGCAGTTCCCCGAAGGGCTGGTGGCGGCTGCGCCTCAGCAGCCAGCCTCCCTCCCACCCTCCCTGCCTCCCTCTGGTCGGGCACTGCAAGCCACACAGCCACTTGTGTCCCCTGTGTCCCTGGAGGCCGCAGCGCGTTTTGGGTTTTGGAGCGGACGGGCCCCTCTCGGCTTCCGTAGTCCATTTGCCCCCAGAGCCCGCCAGACCCCTGGCTCTAGGAGGCTGCCCAGGCGGTGCTGCCAACTGCCCCCAGGTGCTAGCTAGCGGCAGTGGCAGCGGCCAGCCACGGGGGGAGCACACACACCTGCGGGTGTCCCCGGGCCGCACACACGGACTGCCCCGCGCCTCCGTGGGTTGCAAATGAGCCCTCCGGGAACCCTTGCCTGCCCTAGGGGCTTGTCGGGCGGGGCCGACGCAGGGTGGGTGAGTGGGGGGGGACTGCTGCTGGCACACACCCACTCCTGAAGCCCACTGGGGCGGTCCAAGGGCTATGAGCTCGGAGCTCGGAGCTCGGGCACGGGCTGTCCCAGCAGGGCCTCGCGAGGGTGGACCGATATGCTCCCGGACCAAAAGTGTTGTAAAGGCCCTTGGCACGACTCTCCTGCGACCCCCAGCACCTCCTGGGTGCCCACCACCACCCTTGGGCCGGGATGAGGTGCCACCTTGTGCGTGGAAGCCCCGCCCAGAGGCAAGAAGCCCCCAAGGCCCGAGGGCGCGCCCGACCCTGCAGCCCTGCTGCAGCCACAGGGAACGGGATGTCTGAGAGGGCAGCCCCCACTGCCCAAGCCTCCGCTGGCAGTTCCCCGAAGGGCTGGTGGCGGCTGCGCCTCAGCAGCCAGCCTCCCTCCCACCCTCCCTGCCTCCCTCTGGTCGGGCACTGCAAGCCACACAGCCACTTGTGTCCCCTGTGTCCCTGGAGGCCGCAGCGCGTTTTGGGTTTTGGAGCGGACGGGCCCCTCTCGGCTTCCGTAGTCCATTTGCCCTCGGAGCCCGCCAGACCCCTGGCTCTAGGAGGCTGCCCAGGCGGTGCTGCCAACTGCCCCCAGGTGCTAGCTAGCGGCAGTGGCAGCGGCCAGCCACGGGGGGAGCACACACACCTGCGGGTGTCCCCGGGCCGCACACACGGACTGCCCCCGCGCCTCCGTGGGTTGCAAATGAGCCCTCCGGGAACCCTTGCCTGCCCTAGGGGCTTGTCGGGCGGGGCCGACGCAGGGTGGGTGAGTGGGGGGGGACTGCTGCTGGCACACACCCACTCCTGAAGCCCACTGGGGCGGTCCAAGGGCTATGAGCTCGGAGCTCGGGCACGGGCTGTCCCAGCAGGGCCTCGCGAGGGTGGACCGATATGCTCCCGGACCAAAAGTGTTGTAAAGGCCCAGGGCACGACTCTCCTGTGACCCCCAGCACCTCCTGGGTGCCCGCCACCACCCTTGGGCCGGGATGAGGTGCCACCTTGTGCGTGGAAGCCCCGCCCAGAGGCAAGAAGCCCCCAAGGCCCGAGGGCGTGCCCGACCCTGCAGCCCTGCTGCAGCCACAGGGAACGGGATGTCTGAGAGGGCAGCCCCCCACTGCCCAAGCCTCCGCTGGCAGTTCCCCGAAGGGCTGGTGGCGGCTGCGCCTCAGCAGCCAGCCTCCCTCCCACCCTCCCTGCCTCCCTCTGGTCGGGCACTGCAAGCCACACAGCCACTTGTGTCCCCTGTGTCCCTGGAGGCCGCAGCGCGTTTTGGGTTTTGGAGCGGACGGGCCCCTCTCGGCTTCCGTAGTCCATTTGCCCCCAGAGCCCGCCAGACCCCTGGCTCTAGGAGGCTGCCCAGGCGGTGCTGCCAACTGCCCCCAGGTGCTAGCTAGCGGCAGTGGCAGCGGCCAGCCACGGGGGGAGCACACACACCTGCGGGTGTCCCCGGGCCGCACACACGGACTGCCCCGCGCCTCCGTGGGTTGCAAATGAGCCCTCCGGGAACCCTTGCCTGCCCTAGGGGCTTGTCGGGCGGGGCCGACGCAGGGTGGGTGAGTGGGGGGGGACTGCTGCTGGCACACACCCACTCCTGAAGCCCACTGGGGCGGTCCAAGGGCTATGAGCTCGGAGCTCGGAGCTCGGGCACGGGCTGTCCCAGCAGGGCCTCGCGAGGGTGGACCGATATGCTCCCGGACCAAAAGTGTTGTAAAGGCCCAGGGCACGACTCTCCTTGGACCCCCAGCACCTCCTGGGTGCCCACCACCACCCTTGGGCCGGGATGAGGTGCCACCTTGTGCGTGGAAGCCCCGCCCAGAGGCAAGAAGCCCCCAAGGCCCGAGGGCGCGCCCGACCCTGCAGCCCTGCTGCAGCCACAGGGAACGGGATGTCTGAGAGGGCAGCCCCCACTGCCCAAGCCTCCGCTGGCAGTTCCCCGAAGGGCTGGTGGCGGCTGCGCCTCAGCAGCCAGCCTCCCTCCCACCTTCCCTGCCTCCCTCTGGTCGGGCACTGCAAGCCACACAGCCACTTGTGTCCCCTGTGTCCCTGGAGGCCGCAGCGCGTTTTGGGTTTTGGAGCGGACGGGCCCCTCTCGGCTTCCGTAGTCCATTTGCCCCCAGAGCCCGCCAGACCCCTGGCTCTAGGAGGCTGCCCAGGCGGTGCTGCCAACTGCCCCCAGGTGCTAGCTAGCGGCAGTGGCAGCGGCCAGCCACGGGGGGAGCACACACACCTGCGGGTGTCCCCGGGCCGCACACACGGACTGCCCCGCGCCTCCGTGGGTTGCAAATGAGCCCTCCGGGAACCCTTGCCTGCCCTAGGGGCTTGTCGGGCGGGGCCGACGCAGGGTGGGTGAGTGGGGGGGGACTGCTGCTGGCACACACCCACTCCTGAAGCCCACTGGGGCGGTCCAAGGGCTATGAGCTCGGAGCTCGGGCACGGGCTGTCCCAGCAGGGCCTCGCGAGGGTGGACCGATATGCTCCCGGACCAAAAGTGTTGTAAAGGCCCAGGGCACGACTCTCCTGCGACCCCCAGCACCTCCTGGGTGCCCGCCACCACCCTTGGGCCAGGATGAGGTGCCACCTTGTGCGTGGAAGCCCCGCCCAGAGGCAAGAAGCCCCCAAGGCCCGAGGGCGCGCCCGACCCTGCAGCCCTGCTGCAGCCACAGGGAACGGGATGTCTGAGAGGGCAGCCCCCACTGCCCAAGCCTCCGCTGGCAGTTCCCCGAAGGGCTGGTGGCGGCTGCGCCTCAGCAGCCAGCCTCCCTCCCACCCTCCCTGCCTCCCTCTGGTCGGGCACTGCAAGCCACACAGCCACTTGTGTCCCCTGTGTCCCTGGAGGCCGCAGCGCGTTTTGGGTTTTGGAGCGGACGGGCCCCTCTCGGCTTCCGTAGTCCATTTGCCCCCAGAGCCCGCCAGACCCCTGGCTCTAGGAGGCTGCCCAGGCGGTGCTGCCAACTGCCCCCAGGTGCTAGCTAGTGGCAGTGGCAACGGCCAGCCACGGGGGGAGCACACACACCTGCGGGTGTCCCCGGGCCGCACACACGGACTGCCCCGCGCCTCCGTGGGTTGCAAATGAGCCCTCCGGGAACCCTTGCCTGCCCTAGGGGCTTGTCGGGTGGGGCCGACGCAGGGTGGGTGAGTGGGGGGGGACTGCTGCTGGCACACACCCACTCCTGAAGCCCACTGGGGCGGTCCAAGGGCTATGAGCTCGGAGCTCGGGCACGGGCTGTCCCAGCAGGGCCTCGCGAGGGTGGAGCGATATGCTCCCGGACCAAAAGTGTTGTAAAGGCCCAGGGCACGACTCTCCTGCGACCCCCAGCACCTCCTGGGTGCCCGCCACCACCCTTGGGCCGGGATGAGGTGCCACCTTGTGCGTGGAAGTCCCGCCCAGAGGCAAGAAGCCCCCAAGGCCCGAGGGCGCGCCCGACCCTGCAGCCCTGCTGCAGCCACAGGGAACGGGATGTCTGAGAGGGCAGCCCCCACTGCCAAAGCCTCCGCTGGCAGTTCCCCGAAGGGCTGGTGGCGGCTGCGCCTCAGCAGCCAGCCTCCCTCCCACCCTCCCTGCCTCCCTCTGGTCGGGCACTGCAAGCCACACAGCCACTTGTGTCCCCTGTGTCCCTGGAGGCCGCAGCGCGTTTTGGGTTTTGGAGCGGACGGGCCCCTCTCGGCTTCCGTAGTCCATTTGCCCCCAGAGCCCGCCAGACCCCTGGCTCTAGGAGGCTGCCCAGGCGGTGCTGCCAACTGCCCCCAGGTGCTAGCTAGCGGCAGTGGCAGCGGCCAGCCACGGGGGGAGCACACACACCTGCGGGTGTCCCCGGGCCGCACACACGGACTGCCCCGCGCCTCCGTGGGTTGCAAATGAGCCCTCCGGGAACCCTTGCCTGCCCTAGGGGCTTGTCGGGCGGGGCCGACGCAGGGTGGGTGAGTGGGGGGGGACTGCTGCTGGCACACACCCACTCCTGAAGCCCACTGGGGCGGTCCAAGGGCTATGAGCTCGGAGCTCGGAGCTCGGGCACGGGCTGTCCCAGCAGGGCCTCGCGAGGGTGGACCGATATGCTCCCGGACCAAAAGTGTTGTAAAGGCCCAGGGCACGACTCTCCTTGGACCCCCAGCACCTCCTGGGTGCCCACCACCACCCTTGGGCCGGGATGAGGTGCCACCTTGTGCGTGGAAGCCCCGCCCAGAGGCAAGAAGCCCCCAAGGCCCGAGGGCGCGCCCGACCCTGCAGCCCTGCTGCAGCCACAGGGAACGGGATGTCTGAGAGGGCAGCCCCCACTGCCCAAGCCTCCGCTGGCAGTTCCCCGAAGGGCTGGTGGCGGCTGCGCCTCAGCAGCCAGCCTCCCTCCCACCCTCCCTGCCTCCCTCTGGTCGGGCACTGCAAGCCACACAGCCACTTGTGTCCCCTGTGTCCCTGGAGGCCGCAGCGCGTTTTGGGTTTTGGAGCGGACGGGCCCCTCTCGGCTTCCGTAGTCCATTTGCCCTCGGAGCCCGCCAGACCCCTGGCTCTAGGAGGCTGCCCAGGCGGTGCTGCCAACTGCCCCCAGGTGCTAGCTAGCGGCAGTGGCAGCGGCCAGCCACGGGGAGAGCACACACACCTGCGGGTGTCCCCGGGCCGCACACACGGACTGCCCCGCGCCTCCATGGGTTGCAAATGAGCCCTCCGGGAACCCTTGCCTGCCCTAGGGGCTTGTCGGGCGGGGCCGACGCAGGGTGGGTGAGTGGGGGGGGACTGCTGCTGGCACACACCCACTCCTGAAGCCCACTGGGGCGGTCCAAGGGCTATGAGCTCGGAGCTCGGGCACGGGCTGTCCCAGCAGGGCCTCGCGAGGGTGGAGCGATATGCTCCCGGACCAAAAGTGTTGTAAAGGCCCAGGGCACGACTCTCCTGCGACCCCCAGCACCTCCTGGGTGCCCGCCACCACCCTTGGGCCGGGATGAGGTGCCACCTTGTGCGTGGAAGCCCCGCCCAGAGGCAAGAAGCCCCCAAGGCCCGAGGGCGCGCCCGACCCTGCAGCCCTGCTGCAGCCACAGGGAACGGGATGTCTGAGAGGGCAGCCCCCACTGCCCAAGCCTCCGCTGGCAGTTCCCCGAAGGGCTGGTGGCGGCTGGGCCTCAGCAGCCAGCCTCCCTCCCACCCTCCCTGCCTCCCTCTGGTCGGGCACTGCAAGCCACACAGCCACTTGTGTCCCCTGTGTCCCTGGAGGCCGCAGCGCGTTTTGGGTTTTGGAGCGGACGGGCCCCTCTCGGCTTCCGTAGTCCATTTGCCCCAGAGCCCGCCAGACCCCTGGCTCTAGGAGGCTGCCCAGGCGGTGCTGCCAACTGCCCCCAGGTGCTAGCTAGCGGCAGTGGCAGCGGCCAGCCACGGGGGGAGCACACACACCTGCGGGTGTCCCCGGGCCGCACACACGGACTGCCCCGCGCCTCCGTGGGTTGCAAATGAGCCCTCCGGGAACCCTTGCCTGCCCTAGGGGCTTGTCGGGCGGGGCCGACGCAGGGTGGGTGAGTGGGGGGGGACTGCTGCTGGCACACACCCACTCCTGAAGCCCACTGGGGCGGTCCAAGGGCTATGAGCTCGGAGCTCGGGCACGGGCTGTCCCAGCAGGGCCTCGCGAGGGTGGACAGATATGCTCCCGGACCAAAAGTGTTGTAAAGGCCCAGGGCACGACTCTCCTGTGACCCCCAGCACCTCCTGGGTGCCGGCCACCACCCTTGGGCCGGGATGAGGTGCCACCTTGTGCGTGGAAGCCCCGCCCAGAGGCAAGAAGCCCCCAAGGCCCGAGGGCGCGCCCGACCCTGCAGCCCTGCTGCAGCCACAGGGAACGGGATGTCTGAGAGGGCAGCCCCCACTGCCCAAGCCTCCGCTGGCAGTTCCCCGAAGGGCTGGTGGCGGCTGCGCCTCAGCAGCCAGCCTCCCTCCCACCCTCCCTGCCTCCCTCTGGTCGGGCACTGCAAGCCACACAGCCACTTGTGTCCCCTGTGTCCCTGGAGGCCGCAGCGCGTTTTGGGTTTTGGAGCGGACGGGCCCCTCTCGGCTTCCGTAGTCCATTTGCCCCCGGAGCCCGCCAGACCCCTGGCTCTAGGAGGCTGCCCAGGCGGTGCTGCCAACTGCCCCCAGGTGCTAGCTAGCGGCAGTGGCAACGGCCAGCCACGGGGGGAGCACACACACCTGCGGGTGTCCCCGGGCCGCACACACGGACTGCCCCGCGCCTCCGTGGGTTGCAAATGAGCCCTCCGGGAACCCTTGCCTGCCCTAGGGGCTTGTCGGGCGGGGCCGACGCAGGGTGGGTGAGTGGGGGGGGACTGCTGCTGGCACACACCCACTCCTGAAGCCCACTGGGGCGGTCCAAGGGCTATGAACTCGGAGCTCGGGCACGGGCTGTCCCAGCAGGGCCTCGCGAGGGTGGACCGATATGCTCCCGGACCAAAAGTATTGTAAAGGCCCAGGGCACGACTCTCCTGCGACCCCCAGCACCTCCTGGGTGCCCGCCACCACCCTTGGGCCGGGATGAGGTGCCACCTTGTGCGTGGAAGCCCCGCCCAGAGGCAAGAAGCCCCCAAGGCCCGAGGGTGCGCCCGACCCTGCAGCCCTGCTGCAGCCACAGGGAACGGGATGTCTGAGAGGGCAGCCCCCACTGCCCAAGCCTCCGCTGGCAGTTCCCCGAAGGGCTGGTGGCGGCTGCGCCTCAGCAGCCAGCCTCCCTCGCACCCTCCCTGCCTCCCTCTGGTCGGGAACTGCAAGCCACACAGCCACTTGTATCCCCTGTGTCCCTGGAGGCCGCAGTGCGTTTTGGGTTTTGGAGCGGACGGGCCCCTCTCGGCTTCCGTAGTCCATTTGCCCCCAGAGCCCGCCAGACCCCTGGCTCTAGGAGGCTGCCCAGGCGGTGCTGCCAACTGCCCCCAGGTGCTAGCTAGCGGCAGTGGCAGCGGCCAGCCACGGGGGGAGCACACACACCTGCGGGTGTCCCCGGGCCGCACACACGGACTGCCCCGCGCCTCCGTGGGTTGCAAATGAGCCCTCCGGGAACCCTTGCCTGCCCTAGGGGCTTGTCGGGCGGGGCCGACGCAGGGTGGGTGAGTGGGGGGGGACTGCTGCTGGCACACACCCACTCCTGAAGCCCACTGGGGCGGTCCAAGGGCTATGAGCTCGGAGCTCGGGCACGGGCTGTCCCAGCAGGGCCTCGCGAGGGTGGACCGATATGCTCCCGGACCAAAAGTATTGTAAAGGCCCAGGGCACGACTCTCCTGCGACCCCCAGCACCTCCTGGGTGCCCGCCACCACCCTTGGGCCGGGATGAGGTGCCACCTTGTGCGTGGAAGCCCCGCCCAGAGGCAAGAAGCCCCCAAGGCCCGAGGGCGCGCCCGACCCTGCAGCCCTGCTGCAGCCACAGGGAACGGGATGTCTGAGAGGGCAGCCCCCACTGCCCAAGCCTCCGCTGGCAGTTCCCCGAAGGGCTGGTGGCGGCTGCGCCTCAGCAGCCAGCCTCCCTCGCACCCTCCCTGCCTCCCTCTGGTCGGGAACTGCAAGCCACACAGCCACTTGTATCCCCTGTGTCCCTGGAGGCCGCAGCGCGTTTTGGGTTTTGGAGCGGACGGGCCCCTCTCGGCTTCCGTAGTCCATTTGCCCCCAGAGCCCGCCAGACCCCTGGCTCTAGGAGGCTGCCCAGGCGGTGCTGCCAACTGCCCCCAGGTGCTAGCTAGCGGCAGTGGCAGCGGCCAGCCACGGGGGGAGCACACACACCTGCGGGTGTCCCCGGGCCGCACACACGGACTGCCCCGCGCCTCCGTGGGTTGCAAATGAGCCCTCCGGGAACCCTTGCCTGCCCTAGGGGCTTGTCGGGCGGGGCCGACGCAGGGTGGGTGAGTGGGGGGGGACTGCTGCTGGCACACACCCACTCCTGAAGCCCACTGGGGCGGTCCAAGGGCTATGAGCTCGGAGCTCGGGCACGGGCTGTCCCAGCAGGGCCTCGCGAGGGTGGACCGATATGCTCCCGGACCAAAAGTGTTGTAAAGGCCCAGGGCACGACTCTCCTGCGACCCCCAGCACCTCCTGGGTGCCCGCCACCATCCTTGGGCCGGGATGAGGTGCCACCTTGTGCGTGGAAGCCCCGCCCAGAGGCAAGAAGCCCCCAAGGCCCGAGGGCGCGCCCGACCCTGCAGCCCTGCTGCAGCCACAGGGAACGGGATGTCTGAGAGGGCAGCCCCCACTGCCCAAGCCTCCGCTGGCAGTTCCCCGAAGGGCTGGTGGCGGCTGCGCCTCAGCAGCCAGCCTCCCTCCCACCCTCCCTGCCTCCCTCTGGTCGGGCACTGCAAGCCACACAGCCACTTGTGTCCCCTGTGTCCCTGGAGGCCGCAGCGCGTTTTGGGTTTTGGAGCGGACGGGCCCCTCTCGGCTTCCGTAGTCCATTTGCCCTCGGAGCCCGCCAGACCCATGGCCAAAGGAGGCTGCCCAGGCGGTGCTGCCAACTGCCCCCAGGTGCTAGCTAGCGGCAGTGGCAGCGGCCAGCCACGGGGGGAGCACACACACCTGCGGGTGTCCCCGGGCCGCACACACGGACTGCCCCGCGCCTCCGTGGGTTGCAAATGAGCCCTCCGGGAACCCTTGCCTGCCCTAGGGGCTTGTCGGGCGGGGCCGACGCAGGGTGGGTGAGTGGGGGGGGACTGCTGCTGGCACACACCCACTCCTGAAGCCCACTGGGGCGGTCCAAGGGCTATGAGCTCGGAGCTCGGGCACGGGCTGTCCCAGCAGGGCCTCGCGAGGGTGGACCGATATGCTCCCGGACCAAAAGTATTGTAAAGGCCCAGGGCACGACTCTCCTGCGACCCCCAGCACCTCCTGGGTGCCCGCCACCACCCTTGGGCCAGGATGAGGTGCCACCTTGTGCGTGGAAGCCCCGCCCAGAGGCAAGAAGCCCCCAAGGCCCGAGGGCGCGCCCGACCCTGCAGCCCTGCTGCAGCCACAGGGAACGGGATGTCTGAGAGGGCAGCCCCCACTGCCCAAGCCTCCGCTGGCAGTTCCCCGAAGGGCTGGTGGCGGCTGGGCCTCAGCAGCCAGCCTCCCTCCCACCCTCCCTGCCTCCCTCTGGTCGGGAACTGCAAGCCACACAGCCACTTGTGTCCCCTGTGTCCCTGGAGGCCGCAGCGCGTTTTGGGTTTTGGAGCGGACGGGCCCCTCTCGGCTTCCGTAGTCCATTTGCCCCCAGAGCCCGCCAGACCCCTGGCTCTAGGAGGCTGCCCAGGCGGTGCTGCCAACTGCCCCCAGGTGCTAGCTAGCGGCAGTGGCAGCGGCCAGCCACGGGGGGAGCACACACACCTGCGGGTGTCCCCGGGCCGCACACACGGACTGCCCCGCGCCTCCGTGGGTTGCAAATGAGCCCTCCGGGAACCCTTGCCTGCCCTAGGGGCTTGTCGGGCGGGGCCGACGCAGGGTGGGTGAGTGGGGGGGGACTGCTGCTGGCACACACCCACTCCTGAAGCCCACTGGGGCGGTCCAAGGGCTATGAGCTCGGAGCTCGGAGCTCGGGCACGGGCTGTCCCAGCAGGGCCTCGCGAGGGTGGACCGATATGCTCCCGGACCAAAAGTGTTGTAAAGGCCCAGGGCACGACTCTCCTGCGACCCCCAGCACCTCCTGGGTGCCCGCCACCACCCTTGGGCCGGGATGAGGTGCCACCTTGTGCGTGGAAGCCCCGCCCAGAGGCAAGAAGCCCCCAAGGCCCGAGGGCGCGCCCGACCCTGCAGCCCTGCTGCAGCCACAGGGAACGGGATGTCTGAGAGGGCAGCCCCCACTGCCCAAGCCTCCGCTGGCAGTTCCCCGAAGGGCTGGTGGCGGCTGCGCCTCAGCAGCCAGCCTCCCTCCCACCCTCCCTGCCTCCCTCTGGTCGGGCACTGCAAGCCACACAGCCACTTGTGTCCCCTGTGTCCCTGGAGGCCGCAGCGCGTTTTGGGTTTTGGAGCGGACGGGCCCCTCTCGGCTTCCGTAGTCCATTTGCCCCCGGAGCCCGCCAGACCCCTGGCTCTAGGAGGCTGCCCAGGCGGTGCTGCCAACTGCCCCCAGGTGCTAGCTAGCGGCAGTGGCAGCGGCCAGCCACGGGGGGAGCACACACACCTGCGGGTGTCCCCGGGCCGCACACACGGACTGCCCCGCGCCTCCGTGGGTTGCAAATGAGCCCTCCGGGAACCCTTGCCTGCCCTAGGGGCTTGTCGGGCGGGGCCGACGCAGGGTGGGTGAGTGGGGGGGGACTGCTGCTGGCACACACCCACTCCTGAAGCCCACTGGGGCGGTCCAAGGGCTATGAGCTCGGAACTCGGGCACGGGCTGTCCCAGCAGGGCCTCGCGAGGGTGGACCGATATGCTCCCGGACCAAAAGTATTGTAAAGGCCCAGGGCACGACTCTCCTGCGACCCCCAGCACCTCCTGGGTGCCCGCCACCACCCTTGGGCCGGGATGAGGTGCCACCTTGTGCGTGGAAGCCCCACCCAGAGGCAAGAAGCCCCCAAGGCCCGAGGGCGCGCCCGACCCTGCAGCCCTGCTGCAGCCACAGGGAACGGGATGTCTGAGAGGGCAGCCCCCACTGCCCAAGCCTCCGCTGGCAGTTCCCCGAAGGGCTGGTGGCGGCTGCGCCTCAGCAGCCAGCCTCCCTCGCACCCTCCCTGCCTCCCTCTGGTCGGGAACTGCAAGCCACACAGCCACTTGTATCCCCTGTGTCCCTGGAGGCCGCAGCGCGTTTTGGGTTTTGGAGCGGACGGGCCCCTCTCGGCTTCCGTAGTCCATTTGCCCCCAGAGCCCGCCAGACCCCTGGCTCTAGGAGGCTGCCCAGGCGGTGCTGCCAACTGCCCCCAGGTGCTAGCTAGCGGCAGTGGCAGCGGCCAGCCACGGGGGGAGCACACACACCTGCGGGTGTCCCCGGGCCGCACACACGGACTGCCCCGCGCCTCCGTGGGTTGCAAATGAGCCCTCCGGGAACCCTTGCCTGCCCTAGGGGCTTGTCGGGCGGGGCCGACGCAGGGTGGGTGAGTGGGGGGGGACTGCTGCTGGCACACACCCACTCCTGAAGCCCACTGGGGCGGTCCAAGGGCTATGAGCTCGGAGCTCGGGCACGGGCTGTCCCAGCAGGGCCTCGCGAGGGTGGACCGATATGCTCCCGGACCAAAAGTGTTGTAAAGGCCCAGGGCACGACTCTCCTGCGACCCCCAGCACCTCCTGGGTGCCCGCCACCACCCTTGGGCCGGGATGAGGTGCCACCTTGTGCGTGGAAGCCCCGCCCAGAGGCAAGAAGCCCCCAAGGCCCGAGGGCGCGCCCGACCCTGCAGCCCTGCTGCAGCCACAGGGAACGGGATGTCTGAGAGGGCAGCCCCCACTGCCCAAGCCTCCGCTGGCAGTTCCCCGAAGGGCTGGTGGCGGCTGCGCCTCAGCAGCCAGCCTCCCTCCCACCCTCCCTGCCTCCCTCTGGTCGGGCACTGCAAGCCACACAGCCACTTGTGTCCCCTGTGTCCCTGGAGGCCGCAGCGCGTTTTGGGTTTTGGAGCGGACGGGCCCCTCTCGGCTTCCGTAGTCCATTTGCCCCCAGAGCCCGCCAGACCCCTGGCTCTAGGAGGCTGCCCAGGCGGTGCTGCCAACTGCCCCCAGGTGCTAGCTAGCGGCAGTGGCAGCGGCCAGCCACGGGGGGAGCACACACACCTGCGGGTGTCCCCGGGCCGCACACACGGACTGCCCCGCGCCTCCGTGGGTTGCAAATGAGCCCTCCGGGAACCCTTGCCTGCCCTAGGGGCTTGTCGGGCGGGGCCGACGCAGGGTGGGTGAGTGGGGGGGGACTGCTGCTGGCACACACCCACTCCTGAAGCCCACTGGGGCGGTCCAAGGGCTATGAGCTCGGAGCTCGGGCACGGGCTGTCCCAGCAGGGCCTCGCGAGGGTGGACCGATATGCTCCCGGACCAAAAGTGTTGTAAAGGCCCAGGGCACGACTCTCCTGCGACCCCCAGCACCTCCTGGGTGCCCGCCACCACCCTTGGGCCGGGATGAGGTGCCACCTTGTGCGTGGAAGCCCCGCCCAGAGGCAAGAAGCCCCCAAGGCCCGAGGGCGCGCCCGACCCTGCAGCCCTGCTGCAGCCACAGGGAACGGGATGTCTGAGAGGGCAGCCCCCACTGCCCAAGCCTCCGCTGGCAGTTCCCCGAAGGGCTGGTGGCGGCTGCGCCTCAGCAGCCAGCCTCCCTCCCACCCTCCCTGCCTCCCTCTGGTCGGGCACTGCAAGCCACACAGCCACTTGTGTCCCCTGTGTCCCTGGAGGCCGCGGCGCGTTTTGGGTTTTGGAGCGGACGGGCCCCTCTCGGCTTCCGTAGTCCATTTGCCCCCGGAGCCCGCCAGACCCCTGGCTCTAGGAGGCTGCCCAGGCGGTGCTGCCAACTGCCCCCAGGTGCTAGCTAGCGGCAGTGGCAGCGGCCGGCCACGGGGGGAGCACACACACCTGCGGGTGTCCCCGGGCCGCACACACGGACTGCCCCGCGCCTCCGTGGGTTGCAAATGAGCCCTCCGGGAACCCTTGCCTGCCCTAGGGGCTTGTCGGGCGGGGCCGACGCAGGGTGGGTGAGTGGGGGGGGACTGCTGCTGGCACACACCCACTCCTGAAGCCCACTGGGGCGGTCCAAGGGCTATGAGCTCGGAGCTCGGGCACGGGCTGTCCCAGCAGGGCCTCGCGAGGGTGGACCGATATGCTCCCGGACCAAAAGTATTGTAAAGGCCCAGGGCACGACTCTCCTGCGACCCCCAGCACCTCCTGGGTGCCCGCCACCACCCTTGGGCCGGGATGAGGTGCCACCTTGTGCGTGGAAGCCCCGCCCAGAGGCAAGAAGCCCCCAAGGCCCGAGGGCGCGCCCGACCCTGCAGCCCTGCTGCAGCCACAGGGAACGGGATGTCTGAGAGGGCAGCCCCCACTGCCCAAGCCTCCGCTGGCAGTTCCCCGAAGGGCTGGTGGCGGCTGCGCCTCAGCAGCCAGCCTCCCTCGCACCCTCCCTGCCTCCCTCTGGTCGGGAACTGCAAGCCACACAGCCACTTGTATCCCCTGTGTCCCTGGAGGCCGCAGCGCGTTTTGGGTTTTGGAGCGGACGGGCCCCTCTCGGCTTCCGTAGTCCATTTGCCCCCAGAGCCCGCCAGACCCCTGGCTCTAGGAGGCTGCCCAGGCGGTGCTGCCAACTGCCCCCAGGTGCTAGCTAGCGGCAGTGGCAGCGGCCAGCCACGGGGGGAGCACACACACCTGCGGGTGTCCCCGGGCCGCACACACGGACTGCCCCGCGCCTCCGTGGGTTGCAAATGAGCCCTCCGGGAACCCTTGCCTGCCCTAGGGGCTTGTCGGGCGGGGCCGACGCAGGGTGGGTGAGTGGGGGGGGACTGCTGCTGGCACACACCCACTCCTGAAGCCCACTGGGGCGGTCCAAGGGCTATGAGCTCGGAGCTCGGGCACGGGCTGTCCCAGCAGGGCCTCGCGAGGGTGGACCGATATGCTCCCGGACCAAAAGTGTTGTAAAGGCCCAGGGCACGACTCTCCTGCGACCCCCCAGCACCTCCTGGGTGCCCGCCACCACCCTTGGGCCGGGATGAGGTGCCACCTTGTGCGTGGAAGCCCCGCCCAGAGGCAAGAAGCCCCCAAGGCCCGAGGGCGCGCCCGACCCTGCAGCCCTGCTGCAGCCACAGGGAACGGGATGTCTGAGAGGGCAGCCCCCACTGCCCAAGCCTCCGCTGGCAGTTCCCCGAAGGGCTGGTGGCGGCTGCGCCTCAGCAGCCAGCCTCCCTCCCACCCTCCCTGCCTCCCTCTGGTCGGGCACTGCAAGCCACACAGCCACTTGTGTCCCCTGTGTCCCTGGAGGCCGCAGCGCGTTTTGGGTTTTGGAGCGGACGGGCCCCTCTCGGCTTCCGTAGTCCATTTGCCCCCAGAGCCCGCCAGACCCCTGGCTCTAGGAGGCTGCCCAGGCGGTGCTGCCAACTGCCCCCAGGTGCTAGCTAGCGGCAGTGGCAGCGGCCAGCCACGGGGGGAGCACACACACCTGCGGGTGTCCCCGGGCCGCACACACGGACTGCCCCGCGCCTCCGTGGGTTGCAAATGAGCCCTCCGGGAACCCTTGCCTGCCCTAGGGGCTTGTCGGGCGGGGCCGACGCAGGGTGGGTGAGTGGGGGGGGACTGCTGCTGGCACACACCCACTCCTGAAGCCCACTGGGGCGGTCCAAGGGCTATGAGCTCGGAGCTCGGGCACGGGCTGTCCCAGCAGGGCCTCGCGAGGGTGGACCGATATGCTCCCGGACCAAAAGTGTTGTAAAGGCCCAGGGCACGACTCTCCTGCGACCCCCAGCACCTCCTGGGTGCCCGCCACCACCCTTGGGCCGGGATGAGGTGCCACCTTGTGCGTGGAAGCCCCGCCCAGAGGCAAGAAGCCCCCAAGGCCCGAGGGCGTGCCCGACCCTGCAGCCCTGCTGCAGCCACAGGGAACGGGATGTCTGAGAGGGCAGCCCCCACTGCCCAAGCCTCCGCTGGCAGTTCCCCGAAGGGCTGGTGGCGGCTGCGCCTCAGCAGCCAGCCTCCCTCCCACCCTCCCTGCCTCCCTCTGGTCGGGCACTGCAAGCCACACAGCCACTTGTGTCCCCTGTGTCCCTGGAGGCCGCAGCGCGTTTTGGGTTTTGGAGCGGACGGGCCCCTCTCGGCTTCCGTAGTCCATTTGCCCCCAGAGCCCGCCAGACCCCTGGCTCTAGGAGGCTGCCCAGGCGGTGCTGCCAACTGCCCCCAGGTGCTAGCTAGCGGCAGTGGCAGCGGCCAGCCACGGGGGGAGCACACACACCTGCGGGTGTCCCCGGGCCGCACACACGGACTGCCCCGCGCCTCCGTGGGTTGCAAATGAGCCCTCCGGGAACCCTTGCCTGCCCTAGGGGCTTGTCGGGCGGGGCCGACGCAGGGTGGGTGAGTGGGGGGGGACTGCTGCTGGCACACACCCACTCCTGAAGCCCACTGGGGCGGTCCAAGGGCTATGAGCTCGGAGCTCGGGCACGGGCTGTCCCAGCAGGGCCTCGCGAGGGTGGACCGATATGCTCCCGGACCAAAAGTGTTGTAAAGGCCCAGGGCACGACTCTCCTGCGACCCCCAGCACCTCCTGGGTGCCCGCCACCACCCTTTGGCCGGGATGAGGTGCCACCTTGTGCGTGGAAGCCCCGCCCAGAGGCAAGAAGCCCCCAAGGCCCGAGGGCGCGCCCGACCCTGCAGCCCTGCTGCAGCCACAGGGAACGGGATGTCTGAGAGGGCAGCCCCCACTGCCCAAGCCTCCGCTGGCAGTTCCCCGAAGGGCTGGTGGCGGCTGCGCCTCAGCAGCCAGCCTCCCTCCCACCCTCCCTGCCTCCCTCTGGTCGGGCACTGCAAGCCACACAGCCACTTGTGTCCCCTGTGTCCCTGGAGGCCGCAGCGCGTTTTGGGTTTTGGAGCGGACGGGCCCCTCTCGGCTTCCGTAGTCCATTTGCCCCCAGAGCCCGCCAGACCCCTGGCTCTAGGAGGCTGCCCAGGCGGTGCTGCCAACTGCCCCCAGGTGCTAGCTAGCGGCAGTGGCAGCGGCCAGCCACGGGGGGAGCACACACACCTGCGGGTGTCCCCGGGCCGCACACACGGACTGCCCCGCGCCTCTGTGGGTTGCAAATGAGCCCTCCGGGAACACTTGCCTGCCCTAGGGGCTTGTCGGGCGGGGCCGACGCAGGGTGGGTGAGTGGGGGGGGACTGCTGCTGGCACACACCCACTCCTGAAGCCCACTGGGGCGGTCCAAGGGCTATGAGCTCGGAGCTCGGGCACGGGCTGTCCCAGCAGGGCCTCGCGAGGGTGGACCGATATGCTCCTGGACCAAAAGTGTTGTAAAGGCCCAGGGCACGACTCTCCTGCGACCCCCAGCACCTCCTGGGTGCCCGCCACCACCCTTGGGCCGGGATGAGGTGCCACCTTGTGCATGGAAGCCCCGCCCAGAGGCAAGAAGCCCCCAAGGCCCGAGGGCGCGCCCGACCCTGCAGCCCTGCTGCAGCCACAGGGAAAGGGATGTCTGAGAGGGCAGCCCCCACTGCCCAAGCCTCCGCTGGCAGTTCCCCGAAGGGCTGGTGGCGGCTGCGCCTCAGCAGCCAGCCTCCCTCCCACCCTCCCTGCCTCCCTCTGGTCGGGCACTGCAAGCCACACAGCCACTTGTGTCCCCTGTGTCCCTGGAGGCCGCAGCGCGTTTTGGGTTTTGGAGCGGACGGGCCCCTCTCGGCTTCCGTAGTCCATTTGCCCCCAGAGCCCGCCAGACCCCTGGCTCTAGGAGGCTGCCCAGGCGGTGCTGCCAACTGCCCCCAGGTGCTAGCTAGCGGCAGTGGCAGCGGCCAGCCACGGGGGGAGCACACACACCTGCGGGTGTCCCCGGGCCGCACACACGGACTGCCCCGCGCCTCCGTGGGTTGCAAATGAGCCCTCCGGGAACCCTTGCCTGCCCTAGGGGCTTGTCGGGCGGGGCCGACGCAGGGTGGGTGAGTGGGGGGGGACTGCTGCTGGCACACACCCACTCCTGAAGCCCACTGGGGCTGTCCAAGGGCTATGAGCTCGGAGCTCGGGCACGGGCTGTCCCAGCAGGGCCTCGCGAGGGTGGACCGATATGCTCCCGGACCAAAAGTGTTGTAAAGGCCCAGGGCACGACTCTCCTGCGACCCCCAGCACCACCTGGGTGCCCGCCACCACCCTTGGGCCGGGATGAGGTGCCACCTTGTGCGTGGAAGCCCCGCCCAGAGGCAAGAAGCCCCCAAGGCCCGAGGGCGTGCCCGACCCTGCAGCCCTGCTGCAGCCACAGGGAACGGGATGTCTGAGAGGGCAGCCCCCACTGCCCAAGCCTCCGCTGGCAGTTCCCCGAAGGGCTGGTGGCGGCTGGGCCTCAGCAGCCAGCCTCCCTCCCACCCGCCCTGCCTCCCTCTGGTCGGGCACTGCAAGCCACACAGCCACTTGTGTCCCCTGTGTCCCTGGAGGCCGCAGCGCGTTTTGGGTTTTGGAGCGGACGGGCCCCTCTCGGCTTCCGTAGTCCATTTGCCCCCAGAGCCCGCCAGACCCCTGGCTCTAGGAGGCTGCCCAGGCGGTGCTGCCAACTGCCCCCAGGTGCTAGCTAGCGGCAGTGGCAGCGGCCAGCCACGGGGGGAGCACACACACCTGTGGGTGTCCCCGGGCCGCACACACGGACTGCCCCGCGCCTCCGTGGGTTGCAAATGAGCCCTCCGGGAACCCTTGCCTGCCCTAGGGGCTTGTCGGGCGGGGCCGACGCAGGGTGGGTGAGTGGGGGGGGACTGCTGCTGGCACACACCCACTCCTGAAGCCCACTGGGGCGGTCCAAGGGCTATGAGCTCGGAGCTCGGGCACGGGCTGTCCCAGCAGGGCCTCGCGAGGGTGGACCGATATGCTCCCGGACCAAAAGTATTGTAAAGGCCCAGGGCACGACTCTCCTGCGACCCCCAGCACCTCCTGGGTGCCCGCCACCACCCTTGGGCCGGGATGAGGTGCCACCTTGTGCGTGGAAGCCCCGCCCAGAGGCAAGAAGCCTCCAAGGCCCGAGGGCGCGCCCCGACCCTGCAGCCCTGCTGCAGCCACAGGGAACGGGATGTCTGAGAGGGCAGCCCCCACTGCCCAAGCCTCCGCTGGCAGTTCCCCGAAGGGCTGGTGGCGGCTGGGCCTCAGCAGCCAGCCTCCCTCCCACCCTCCCTGCCTCCCTCTGGTCGGGCACTGCAAGCCACACAGCCACTTGTGTCCCCTGTGTCCCTGGAGGCCGCAGCGCGTTTTGGGTTTTGGAGCGGACGGGCCCTTCTCGGCTTCCGTAGTCCATTTGCCCCCAGAGCCCGCCAGACCCCTGGCTCTAGGAGGCTGCCCAGGCGGTGCTGCCAACTGCCCCCAGGTGCTAGCTAGCGGCAGTGGCAGCGGCCAGCCACGGGGGGAGCACACACACCTGCGGGTGTCCCCGGGCCGCACACACGGACTGCCCCGCGCCTCCGTGGGTTGCAAATGAGCCCTCCGGGAACCCTTGCCTGCCCTAGGGGCTTGTCGGGCGGGGCCGACGCAGGGTGGGTGAGTGGGGGGGGACTGCTGCTGGCACACACCCACTCCTGAAGCCCACTGGGGCGGTCCAAGGGCTATGAGCTCGGAGCTCGGGCACGGGCTGTCCCAGCAGGGCCTCGCGAGGGTGGACCGATATGCTCCCGGACCAAAAGTGTTGTAAAGGCCCAGGGCACGACTCTCCTGCGACCCCCAGCACCTCCTGGGTGCCCGCCACCACCCTTGGGCCGGGATGAGGTGCCACCTTGTGCGTGGAAGCCCCGCCCAGAGGCAAGAAGCCCCCAAGGCCCGAGGGCGTGCCCGACCCTGCAGCCCTGCTGCAGCCACAGGGAACGGGATGTCTGAGAGGGCAGCCCCCACTGCCCAAGCCTCCGCTGGCAGTTCCCCGAAGGGCTGGTGGCGGCTGCGCCTCAGCAGCCAGCCTCCCTCCCACCCTCCCTGCCTCCCTCTGGTCGGGCACTGCAAGCCACACAGCCACTTGTGTCCCCTGTGTCCCTGGAGGCCGCAGCGCGTTTTGGGTTTTGGAGCGGACGGGCCCCTCTCGGCTTCCGTAGTCCATTTGCCCCCAGAGCCCGCCAGACCCCTGGCTCTAGGAGGCTGCCCAGGCGGTGCTGCCAACTGCCCCCAGGTGCTAGCTAGCGGCAGTGGCAGCGGCCAGCCACGGGGGGAGCACACACACCTGCGGGTGTCCCCGGGCCGCACACACGGACTGCCCCGCGCCTCCGTGGGTTGCAAATGAGCCCTCCGGGAACCCTTGCCTGCCCTAGGGGCTTGTCGGGCGGGGCCGACGCAGGGTGGGTGAGTGGGGGGGGACTGCTGCTGGCACACACCCACTCCTGAAGCCCACTGGGGCGGTCCAAGGGCTATGAGCTCGGAGCTCGGGCACGGGCTGTCCCAGCAGGGCCTCGCGAGGGTGGACCGATATGCTCCCGGACCAAAAGTGTTGTAAAGGCCCAGGGCACGACTCTCCTGCGACCCCCAGCACCTCCTGGGTGCCCGCCACCACCCTTTGGCCGGGATGAGGTGCCACCTTGTGCGTGGAAGCCCCGCCCAGAGGCAAGAAGCCCCCAAGGCCCGAGGGCGCGCCCGACCCTGCAGCCCTGCTGCAGCCACAGGGAACGGGATGTCTGAGAGGGCAGCCCCCACTGCCCAAGCCTCCGCTGGCAGTTCCCCGAAGGGCTGGTGGCGGCTGCGCCTCAGCAGCCAGCCTCCCTCCCACCCTCCCTGCCTCCCTCTGGTCGGGCACTGCAAGCCACACAGCCACTTGTGTCCCCTGTGTCCCTGGAGGCCGCAGCGCGTTTTGGGTTTTGGAGCGGACGGGCCCCTCTCGGCTTCCGTAGTCCATTTGCCCCCAGAGCCCGCCAGACCCCTGGCTCTAGGAGGCTGCCCAGGCGGTGCTGCCAACTGCCCCCAGGTGCTAGCTAGTGGCAGTGGCAGCGGCCAGCCACGGGGGGAGCACACACACCTGCGGGTGTCCCCGGGCCGCACACACGGACTGCCCCGCGCCTCCGTGGGTTGCAAATGAGCCCTCCGGGAACACTTGCCTGCCCTAGGGGCTTGTCGGGCGGGGCCGACGCAGGGTGGGTGAGTGGGGGGGGACTGCTGCTGGCACACACCCACTCCTGAAGCCCACTGGGGCGGTCCAAGGGCTATGAGCTTGGAGCTCGGGCACGGGCTGTCCCAGCAGGGCCTCGCGAGGGTGGACCGATATGCTCCCGGACCAAAAGTGTTGTAAAGGCCCAGGGCACGACTCTCCTGTGACCCCCAGCACCTCCTGGGTGCCCGCCACCACCCTTGGGCCGGGATGAGGTGCCACCTTGTGCGTGGAAGTCCCGCCCAGAGGCAAGAAGCCCCCAAGGCCCGAGGGCGCGCCCGACCCTGCAGCCCTGCTGCAGCCACAGGGAACGGGATGTCTGAGAGGGCAGCCCCCACTGCCCAAGCCTCCGCTGGCAGTTCCCCGAAGGGCTGGTGGCGGCTGCGCCTCAGCAGCCAGCCTCCCTCCCACCCTCCCTGCCTCCCTCTGGTCGGGCACTGCAAGCCACACAGCCACTTGTGTCCCCTGTGTCCCTGGAGGCCGCAGCGCGTTTTGGGTTTTGGAGCGGACGGGCCCCTCTCGGCTTCCGTAGTCCATTTGCCCCCAGAGCCCGCCAGACCCCTGGCTCTAGGAGGCTGCCCAGGCGGTGCTGCCAACTGCCCCCAGGTGCTAGCTAGCGGCAGTGGCAGCGGCCAGCCACGGGGGGAGCACACACACCTGCGGGTGTCCCCGGGCCGCACACACGGACTGCCCCGCGCCTCTGTGGGTTGCAAATGAGCCCTCCGGGAACACTTGCCTGCCCTAGGGGCTTGTCGGGCGGGGCCGACGCAGGGTGGGTGAGTGGGGGGGGACTGCTGCTGGCACACACCCACTCCTGAAGCCCACTGGGGCGGTCCAAGGGCTATGAGCTCGGAGCTCGGGCACGGGCTGTCCCAGCAGGGCCTCGCGAGGGTGGACCGATATGCTCCTGGACCAAAAGTGTTGTAAAGGCCCAGGGCACGACTCTCCTGCGACCCCCAGCACCTCCTGGGTGCCCGCCACCACCCTTGGGCCGGGATGAGGTGCCACCTTGTGCATGGAAGCCCCGCCCAGAGGCAAGAAGCCCCCAAGGCCCGAGGGCGCGCCCGACCCTGCAGCCCTGCTGCAGCCACAGGGAAAGGGATGTCTGAGAGGGCAGCCCCCACTGCCCAAGCCTCCGCTGGCAGTTCCCCGAAGGGCTGGTGGCGGCTGCGCCTCAGCAGCCAGCCTCCCTCCCACCCTCCCTGCCTCCCTCTGGTCGGGCACTGCAAGCCACACAGCCACTTGTGTCCCCTGTGTCCCTGGAGGCCGCAGCGCGTTTTGGGTTTTGGAGCGGACGGGCCCCTCTCGGCTTCCGTAGTCCATTTGCCCCCAGAGCCCGCCAGACCCCTGGCTCTAGGAGGCTGCCCAGGCGGTGCTGCCAACTGCCCCCAGGTGCTAGCTAGCGGCAGTGGCAGCGGCCAGCCACGGGGGGAGCACACACACCTGCGGGTGTCCCCGGGCCGCACACACGGACTGCCCCGCGCCTCCGTGGGTTGCAAATGAGCCCTCCGGGAACCCTTGCCTGCCCTAGGGGCTTGTCGGGCGGGGCCGACGCAGGGTGGGTGAGTGGGGGGGGACTGCTGCTGGCACACACCCACTCCTGAAGCCCACTGGGGCTGTCCAAGGGCTATGAGCTCGGAGCTCGGGCACGGGCTGTCCCAGCAGGGCCTCGCGAGGGTGGACCGATATGCTCCCGGACCAAAAGTGTTGTAAAGGCCCAGGGCACGACTCTCCTGCGACCCCCAGCACCACCTGGGTGCCCGCCACCACCCTTGGGCCGGGATGAGGTGCCACCTTGTGCGTGGAAGCCCCGCCCAGAGGCAAGAAGCCCCCAAGGCCCGAGGGCGTGCCCGACCCTGCAGCCCTGCTGCAGCCACAGGGAACGGGATGTCTGAGAGGGCAGCCCCCACTGCCCAAGCCTCCGCTGGCAGTTCCCCGAAGGGCTGGTGGCGGCTGGGCCTCAGCAGCCAGCCTCCCTCCCACCCGCCCTGCCTCCCTCTGGTCGGGCACTGCAAGCCACACAGCCACTTGTGTCCCCTGTGTCCCTGGAGGCCGCAGCGCGTTTTGGGTTTTGGAGCGGACGGGCCCCTCTCGGCTTCCGTAGTCCATTTGCCCCCAGAGCCCGCCAGACCCCTGGCTCTAGGAGGCTGCCCAGGCGGTGCTGCCAACTGCCCCCAGGTGCTAGCTAGCGGCAGTGGCAGCGGCCAGCCACGGGGGGAGCACACACACCTGTGGGTGTCCCCGGGCCGCACACACGGACTGCCCCGCGCCTCCGTGGGTTGCAAATGAGCCCTCCAGGAACCCTTGCCTGCCCTAGGGGCTTGTCGGGCGGGGCCGACGCAGGGTGGGTGAGTGGGGGGGGACTGCTGCTGGCACACACCCACTCCTGAAGCCCACTGGGGCGGTCCAAGGGCTATGAGCTCGGAGCTCGGGCACGGGCTGTCCCAGCAGGGCCTCGCGAGGGTGGACCGATATGCTCCCGGACCAAAAGTATTGTAAAGGCCCAGGGCACGACTCTCCTGCGACCCCCAGCACCTCCTGGGTGCCCGCCACCACCCTTGGGCCGGGATGAGGTGCCACCTTGTGCGTGGAAGCCCCGCCCAGAGGCAAGAAGCCTCCAAGGCCCGAGGGCGCGCCCGACCCTGCAGCCCTGCTGCAGCCACAGGGAACGGGATGTCTGAGAGGGCAGCCCCCACTGCCCAAGCCTCCGCTGGCAGTTCCCCGAAGGGCTGGTGGCGGCTGGGCCTCAGCAGCCAGCCTCCCTCCCACCCTCCCTGCCTCCCTCTGGTCGGGCACTGCAAGCCACACAGCCACTTGTGTCCCCTGTGTCCCTGGAGGCCGCAGCGCGTTTTGGGTTTTGGAGCGGACGGGCCCTTCTCGGCTTCCGTAGTCCATTTGCCCCCAGAGCCCGCCAGACCCCTGGCTCTAGGAGGCTGCCCAGGCGGTGCTGCCAACTGCCCCCAGGTGCTAGCTAGCGGCAGTGGCAGCGGCCAGCCACGGGGGGAGCACACACACCTGCGGGTGTCCCCGGGCCGCACACACGGACTGCCCCGCGCCTCCGTGGGTTGCAAATGAGCCCTCCGGGAACCCTTGCCTGCCCTAGGGGCTTGTCGGGCGGGGCCGACGCAGGGTGGGTGAGTGGGGGGGGACTGCTGCTGGCACACACCCACTCCTGAAGCCCACTGGGGCGGTCCAAGGGCTATGAGCTCGGAGCTCGGGCACGGGCTGTCCCAGCAGGGCCTCGCGAGGGTGGACCGATATGCTCCCGGACCAAAAGTGTTGTAAAGGCCCAGGGCACGACTCTCCTGCGACCCCCAGCACCTCCTGGGTGCCCGCCACCACCCTTTGGCCGGGATGAGGTGCCACCTTGTGCGTGGAAGCCCCGCCCAGAGGCAAGAAGCCCCCAAGGCCCGAGGGCGTGCCCGACCCTGCAGCCCTGCTGCAGCCACAGGGAACGGGATGTCTGAGAGGGCAGCCCCCACTGCCCAAGCCTCCGCTGGCAGTTCCCCGAAGGGCTGGTGGCGGCTGCGCCTCAGCAGCCAGCCTCCCTCCCACCCTCCCTGCCTCCCTCTGGTCGGGCACTGCAAGCCACACAGCCACTTGTGTCCCCTGTGTCCCTGGAGGCCGCAGCGCGTTTTGGGTTTTGGAGCGGACGGGCCCCTCTCGGCTTCCGTAGTCCATTTGCCCCCAGAGCCCGCCAGACCCCTGGCTCTAGGAGGCTGCCCAGGCGGTGCTGCCAACTGCCCCCAGGTGCTAGCTAGCGGCAGTGGCAGCGGCCAGCCACGGGGGGAGCACACACACCTGCGGGTGTCCCCGGGCCGCACACACGGACTGCCCCGCGCCTCCGTGGGTTGCAAATGAGCCCTCCGGGAACCCTTGCCTGCCCTAGGGGCTTGTCGGGCGGGGCCGACGCAGGGTGGGTGAGTGGGGGGGGACTGCTGCTGGCACACACCCACTCCTGAAGCCCACTGGGGCGGTCCAAGGGCTATGAGCTCGGAGCTCGGGCACGGGCTGTCCCAGCAGGGCCTCGCGAGGGTGGACCGATATGCTCCCGGACCAAAAGTGTTGTAAAGGCCCAGGGCACGACTCTCCTGCGACCCCCAGCACCTCCTGGGTGCCCGCCACCACCCTTTGGCCGGGATGAGGTGCCACCTTGTGCGTGGAAGCCCCGCCCAGAGGCAAGAAGCCCCCAAGGCCCGAGGGCGCGCCCGACCCTGCAGCCCTGCTGCAGCCACAGGGAACGGGATGTCTGAGAGGGCAGCCCCCACTGCCCAAGCCTCCGCTGGCAGTTCCCCGAAGGGCTGGTGGCGGCTGCGCCTCAGCAGCCAGCCTCCCTCCCACCCTCCCTGCCTCCCTCTGGTCGGGCACTGCAAGCCACACAGCCACTTGTGTCCCCTGTGTCCCTGGAGGCCGCAGCGCGTTTTGGGTTTTGGAGCGGACGGGCCCCTCTCGGCTTCCGTAGTCCATTTGCCCCCAGAGCCCGCCAGACCCCTGGCTCTAGGAGGCTGCCCAGGCGGTGCTGCCAACTGCCCCCAGGTGCTAGCTAGTGGCAGTGGCAGCGGCCAGCCACGGGGGGAGCACACACACCTGCGGGTGTCCCCGGGCCGCACACACGGACTGCCCCGCGCCTCCGTGGGTTGCAAATGAGCCCTCCGGGAACACTTGCCTGCCCTAGGGGCTTGTCGGGCGGGGCCGACGCAGGGTGGGTGAGTGGGGGGGGACTGCTGCTGGCACACACCCACTCCTGAAGCCCACTGGGGCGGTCCAAGGGCTATGAGCTTGGAGCTCGGGCACGGGCTGTCCCAGCAGGGCCTCGCGAGGGTGGACCGATATGCTCCCGGACCAAAAGTGTTGTAAAGGCCCAGGGCACGACTCTCCTGTGACCCCCAGCACCTCCTGGGTGCCCGCCACCACCCTTGGGCCGGGATGAGGTGCCACCTTGTGCGTGGAAGTCCCGCCCAGAGGCAAGAAGCCCCCAAGGCCCGAGGGCGCGCCCGACCCTGCAGCCCTGCTGCAGCCACAGGGAACGGGATGTCTGAGAGGGCAGCCCCCACTGCCCAAGCCTCCGCTGGCAGTTCCCCGAAGGGCTGGTGGCGGCTGCGCCTCAGCAGCCAGCCTCCCTCCCACCCTCCCTGCCTCCCTCTGGTCGGGCACTGCAAGCCACACAGCCACTTGTGTCCCCTGTGTCCCTGGAGGCCGCAGCGCGTTTTGGGTTTTGGAGCGGACGGGCCCCTCTCGGCTTCCGTAGTCCATTTGCCCCCAGAGCCCGCCAGACCCCTGGCTCTAGGAGGCTGCCCAGGCGGTGCTGCCAACTGCCCCCAGGTGCTAGCTAGCGGCAGTGGCAGCGGCCAGCCACGGGGGGAGCACACACACCTGCGGGTGTCCCCGGGCCGCACACACGGACTGCCCCGCGCCTCTGTGGGTTGCAAATGAGCCCTCCGGGAACACTTGCCTGCCCTAGGGGCTTGTCGGGCGGGGCCGACGCAGGGTGGGTGAGTGGGGGGGGACTGCTGCTGGCACACACCCACTCCTGAAGCCCACTGGGGCGGTCCAAGGGCTATGAGCTCGGAGCTCGGGCACGGGCTGTCCCAGCAGGGCCTCGCGAGGGTGGACCGATATGCTCCTGGACCAAAAGTGTTGTAAAGGCCCAGGGCACGACTCTCCTGCGACCCCCAGCACCTCCTGGGTGCCCGCCACCACCCTTGGGCCGGGATGAGGTGCCACCTTGTGCATGGAAGCCCCGCCCAGAGGCAAGAAGCCCCCAAGGCCCGAGGGCGCGCCCGACCCTGCAGCCCTGCTGCAGCCACAGGGAAAGGGATGTCTGAGAGGGCAGCCCCCACTGCCCAAGCCTCCGCTGGCAGTTCCCCGAAGGGCTGGTGGCGGCTGCGCCTCAGCAGCCAGCCTCCCTCCCACCCTCCCTGCCTCCCTCTGGTCGGGCACTGCAAGCCACACAGCCACTTGTGTCCCCTGTGTCCCTGGAGGCCGCAGCGCGTTTTGGGTTTTGGAGCGGACGGGCCCCTCTCGGCTTCCGTAGTCCATTTGCCCCCAGAGCCCGCCAGACCCCTGGCTCTAGGAGGCTGCCCAGGCGGTGCTGCCAACTGCCCCCAGGTGCTAGCTAGCGGCAGTGGCAGCGGCCAGCCACGGGGGGAGCACACACACCTGCGGGTGTCCCCGGGCCGCACACACGGACTGCCCCGCGCCTCCGTGGGTTGCAAATGAGCCCTCCGGGAACCCTTGCCTGCCCTAGGGGCTTGTCGGGCGGGGCCGACGCAGGGTGGGTGAGTGGGGGGGGACTGCTGCTGGCACACACCCACTCCTGAAGCCCACTGGGGCTGTCCAAGGGCTATGAGCTCGGAGCTCGGGCACGGGCTGTCCCAGCAGGGCCTCGCGAGGGTGGACCGATATGCTCCCGGACCAAAAGTGTTGTAAAGGCCCAGGGCACGACTCTCCTGCGACCCCCAGCACCACCTGGGTGCCCGCCACCACCCTTGGGCCGGGATGAGGTGCCACCTTGTGCGTGGAAGCCCCGCCCAGAGGCAAGAAGCCCCCAAGGCCCGAGGGCGTGCCCGACCCTGCAGCCCTGCTGCAGCCACAGGGAACGGGATGTCTGAGAGGGCAGCCCCCACTGCCCAAGCCTCCGCTGGCAGTTCCCCGAAGGGCTGGTGGCGGCTGGGCCTCAGCAGCCAGCCTCCCTCCCACCCGCCCTGCCTCCCTCTGGTCGGGCACTGCAAGCCACACAGCCACTTGTGTCCCCTGTGTCCCTGGAGGCCGCAGCGCGTTTTGGGTTTTGGAGCGGACGGGCCCCTCTCGGCTTCCGTAGTCCATTTGCCCCCAGAGCCCGCCAGACCCCTGGCTCTAGGAGGCTGCCCAGGCGGTGCTGCCAACTGCCCCCAGGTGCTAGCTAGCGGCAGTGGCAGCGGCCAGCCACGGGGGGAGCACACACACCTGTGGGTGTCCCCGGGCCGCACACACGGACTGCCCCGCGCCTCCGTGGGTTGCAAATGAGCCCTCCGGGAACCCTTGCCTGCCCTAGGGGCTTGTCGGGCGGGGCCGACGCAGGGTGGGTGAGTGGGGGGGGACTGCTGCTGGCACACACCCACTCCTGAAGCCCACTGGGGCGGTCCAAGGGCTATGAGCTCGGAGCTCGGGCACGGGCTGTCCCAGCAGGGCCTCGCGAGGGTGGACCGATATGCTCCCGGACCAAAAGTGTTGTAAAGGCCCAGGGCACGACTCTCCTGCGACCCCCAGCACCTCCTGGGTGCCCGCCACCACCCTTGGGCCGGGATGAGGTGCCACCTTGTGCGTGGAAGCCCCGCCCAGAGGCAAGAAGCCCCCAAGGCCCGAGGGCGCGCCCGACCCTGCAGCCCTGCTGCAGCCACAGGGAACGGGATGTCTGAGAGGGCAGCCCCCACTGCCCAAGCCTCCGCTGGCAGTTCCCCGAAGGGCTGGTGGCGGCTGCGCCTCAGCAGCCAGCCTCCCTCCCACCCTCCCTGCCTCCCTCTGGTCGGGCACTGCAAGCCACACAGCCACTTGTGTCCCCTGTGTCCCTGGAGGCCGCAGCGCGTTTTGGGTTTTGGAGCGGACGGGCCCCTCTCGGCTTCCGTAGTCCATTTGCCCCCAGAGCCCGCCAGACCCCTGGCTCTAGGAGGCTGCCCAGGCGGTGCTGCCAACTGCCCCCAGGTGCTAGCTAGCGGCAGTGGCAGCGGCCAGCCACGGGGGGAGCACACACACCTGCGGGTGTCCCCGGGCCGCACACACGGACTGCCCCGCGCCTCCGTGGGTTGCAAATGAGCCCTCCGGGAACCCTTGCCTGCCCTAGGGGCTTGTCGGGCGGGGCCGACGCAGGGTGGGTGAGTGGGGGGGGACTGCTGCTGGCACACACCCACTCCTGAAGCCCACTGGGGCGGTCCAAGGGCTATGAGCTCGGAGCTCGGGCACGGGCTGTCCCAGCAGGGCCTCGCGAGGGTGGACCGATATGCTCCCGGACCAAAAGTGTTGTAAAAGCCCAGGGCACGACTCTCCTGCGACCCCCAGCACCTCCTGGGTGCCCGCCACCACCCTTGGGCCGGGATGAGGTGCCACCTTGTGCGTGGAAGCCCCGCCCAGAGGCAAGAAGCCCCCAAGGCCCGAGGGCGCGCCCGACCCTGCAGCCCTGCTGCAGCCACAGGGAACGGGATGTCTGAGAGGGCAGCCCCCACTGCCCAAGCCTCCGCTGGCAGTTCCCCGAAGGGCTGGTGGCGGCTGCGCCTCAGCAGCCAGCCTCCCTCCCACCCTCCCTGCCTCCCTCTGGTCGGGCACTGCAAGCCACACAGCCACTTGTGTCCCCTGTGTCCCTGGAGGCCGCAGCGCGTTTTGGGTTTTGGAGCGGACGGGCCCCTCTCGGCTTCCGTAGTCCATTTGCCCCCAGAGCCCGCCAGACCCCTGGCTCTAGGAGGCTGCCCAGGCGGTGCTGCCAACTGCCCCCAGGTGCTAGCTAGCGGCAGTGGCAGCGGCCAGCCACGGGGGGAGCACACACACCTGCGGGTGTCCCCGGGCCGCACACACGGACTGCCCCGCGCCTCCGTGGGTTGCAAATGAGCCCTCCGGGAACCCTTGCCTGCCCTAGGGGCTTGTCGGGCGGGGCCGACGCAGGGTGGGTGAGTGGGGGGGGGACTGCTGCTGGCACACACCCACTCCTGAAGCCCACTGGGGCGGTCCAAGGGCTATGAGCTCGGAGCTCGGGCACGGGCTGTCCCAGCAGGGCCTCGCGAGGGTGGACCGATATGCTCCCGGACCAAAAGTATTGTAAAGGCCCGGGCACGACTCTCCTGCGACCCCCAGCACCACCTGGGTGCCCGCCACCACCCTTGGGCCGGGATGAGGTGCCACCTTGTGCGTGGAAGCCCCGCCCAGAGGCAAGAAGCCCCCAAGGCCTGAGGGCGTGAACGACCCTGCAGCCCTGCTGCAGCCACAGGGAACGGGATGTCTGAGAGGGCAGCCCCCACTGCCCAAGCCTCCGCTGGCAGTTCCCCGAAGGGCTGGTGGCGGCTGGGCCTCAGCAGCCAGCCTCCCTCCCACCCTCCCTGCCTCCCTCTGGTCGGGCACTGCAAGCCACACAGCCACTTGTGTCCCCTGTGTCCCTGGAGGCCGCAGCGCGTTTTGGGTTTTGGAGCGGACGGGCCCCTCTCGGCTTCCGTAGTCCATTTGCCCCCAGAGCCCGCCAGACCCCTGGCTCTAGGAGGCTGCCCAGGCGGTGCTGCCAACTGCCCCCAGGTGCTAGCTAGCGGCAGTGGCAGCGGCCAGCCACGGGGGGAGCACACACACCTGCGGGTGTCCCCGGGCCGCACACACGGACTGCCCCGCGCCTCCGTGGGTTGCAAATGAGCCCTCCGGGAACCCTTGCCTGCCCTAGGGGCTTGTCGGGCGGGGCCGACGCAGGGTGGGTGAGTGGGGGGGGACTGCTGCTGGCACACACCCACTCCTGAAGCCCACTGGGGCGGTCCAAGGGCTATGAGCTCGGAGCTCGGGCACGGGCTGTCCCAGCAGGGCCTCGCGAGGGTGGACCGATATGCTCCCGGACCAAAAGTGTTGTAAAGGCCCAGGGCACGACTCTACTGCGACCCCCAGCACCTCCTGGGTGCCCGCCACCACCCTTGGGCCGGGATGAGGTGCCACCTTGTGCGTGGAAGCCCCGCCCAGAGGCAAGAAGCCCCCAAGGCCCGAGGGCGCGCCCGACCCTGCAGCCCTGCTGCAGCCACAGGGAACGGGATGTCTGAGAGGGCAGCCCCCACTGCCCAAGCCTCCGCTGGCAGTTCCCCGAAGGGCTGGTGGCGGCTGCGCCTCAGCAGCCAGCCTCCCTCCCACCCTCCCTGCCTCCCTCTGGTCGGGCACTGCAAGCCACACAGCCACTTGTGTCCCCTGTGTCCCTGGAGGCCGCAGCGCGTTTTGGGTTTTGGAGCGGACGGGCCCCTCTCGGCTTCCGTAGTCCATTTGCCCCCAGAGCCCGCCAGACCCCTGGCTCTAGGAGGCTGCCCAGGCGGTGCTGCCAACTGCCCCCAGGTGCTAGCTAGCGGCAGTGGCAGCGGCCAGCCACGGGGGGAGCACACACACCTGCGGGTGTCCCCGGGCCGCACACACGGACTGCCCCGCGCCTCCGTGGGTTGCAAATGAGCCCTCCGGGAACCCTTGCCTGCCCTAGGGGCTTGTCGGGCGGGGCCGACGCAGGGTGGGTGAGTGGGGGGGGGACTGCTGCTGGCACACACCCACTCCTGAAGCCCACTGGGGCGGTCCAAGGGCTATGAGCTCGGAGCTCGGGCACGGGCTGTCCCAGCAGGGCCTCGCGAGGGTGGACCGATATGCTCCCGGTCCAAAAGTATTGTAAAGGCCCAGGGCACGACTCTCCTGCGACCCCCAGCACCACCTGGGTGCCCGCCACCACCCTTGGGCCGGGATGAGGTGCCACCTTGTGCGTGGAAGCCCCGCCCAGAGGCAAGAAGCCCCCAAGGCCTGAGGGCGTGAACGACCCTGCAGCCCTGCTGCAGCCACAGGGAACGGGATGTCTGAGAGGGCAGCCCCCACTGCCCAAGCCTCCGCTGGCAGTTCCCCGAAGGGCTGGTGGCGGCTGCGCCTCAGCAGCCAGCCTCCCTCCCACCCTCCCTGCCTCCCTCTGGTCGGGCACTGCAAGCCACACAGCCACTTGTGTCCCCTGTGTCCCTGGAGGCCGCAGCGCGTTTTGGGTTTTGGAGCGGACGGGCCCCTCTCGGCTTCCGTAGTCCATTTGCCCCCAGAGCCCGCCAGACCCCTGGCTCTAGGAGGCTGCCCAGGCGGTGCTGCCAACTGCCCCCAGGTGCTAGCTAGCGGCAGTGGCAGCGGCCAGCCACGGGGGGAGCACACACACCTGCGGGTGTCCCCGGGCCGCACACACGGACTGCCCCGCGCCTCCGTGGGTTGCAAATGAGCCCTCCGGGAACCCTTGCCTGCCCTAGGGGCTTGTCGGGCGGGGCCGACGCAGGGTGGGTGAGTGGGGGGGGACTGCTGCTGGCACACACCCACTCCTGAAGCCCACTGGGGCGGTCCAAGGGCTATGAGCTCGGAGCTCGGGCACGGGCTGTCCCAGCAGGGCCTCGCGAGGGTGGACCGATATGCTCCCGGACCAAAAGTGTTGTAAAGGCCCAGGGCACGACTCTCCTGCGACCCCCAGCACCTCCTGGGTGCCCGCCACCACCCTTGGGCCGGGATGAGGTGCCACCTTGTGCGTGGAAGCCCCGCCCAGAGGCAAGAAGCCCCCAAGGCCCGAGGGCGCGCCCGACCCTGCAGCCCTGCTGCAGCCACAGGGAACGGGATGTCTGAGAGGGCAGCCCCCACTGCCCAAGCCTCCGCTGGCAGTTCCCCGAAGGGCTGGTGGCGGCTGCGCCTCAGCAGCCAGCCTCCCTCCCACCCTCCCTGCCTCCCTCTGGTCGGGCACTGCAAGCCACACAGCCACTTGTGTCCCCTGTGTCCCTGGAGGCCGCAGCGCGTTTTGGGTTTTGGAGCGGACGGGCCCCTCTCGGCTTCCGTAGTCCATTTTTCCCAGAGCCCGCCAGACCCCTGGCTCTAGGAGGCTGCCCAGGCGGTGCTGCCAACTGCCCCCAGGTGCTAGCTAGTGGCAGTGGCAGCGGCCAGCCACGGGGGGAGCACACACACCTGCGGGTGTCCCCGGGCCGCACACACGGACTGCCCCGCGCCTCCGTGGGTTGCAAATGAGCCCTCCGGGAACCCTTGCCTGCCCTAGGGGCTTGTCGGGCGGGGCCGACGCAGGGTGGGTGAGTGGGGGGGGACTGCTGCTGGCACACACCCACTCCTGAAGCCCACTGGGGCGGTCCAAGGGCTATGAGCTCGGAGCTCGGAGCTCGGGCACGGGCTGTCCCAGCAGGGCCTCGCGAGGGTGGACCGATATGCTCCCGGACCAAAAGTGTTGTAAAAGCCCAGGGCACGACTCTCCTGCGACCCCCAGCACCTCCTGGGTGCCCGCCACCACCCTTGGGCCGGGATGAGGTGCCACCTTGTGCGTGGAAGCCCCGCCCAGAGGCAAGAAGCCCCCAAGGCCCGAGGGCGCGCCCGACCCTGCAGCCCTGCTGCAGCCACAGGGAACGGGATGTCTGAGAGGGCAGCCCCCACTGCCCAAGCCTCCGCTGGCAGTTCCCCGAAGGGCTGGTGGCGGCTGGGCCTCAGCAGCCAGCCTCCCTCCCACCCTCCCTGCCTCCCTCTGGTCGGGCACTGCAAGCCACACAGCCACTTGTGTCCCCTGTGTCCCTGGAGGCCGCAGCGCGTTTTGGGTTTTGGAGCGGACGGGCCCCTCTCGGCTTCCGTAGTCCATTTGCCCCCAGAGCCCGCCAGACCCCTGGCTCTAGGAGGCTGCCCAGGCGGTGCTGCCAACTGCCCCCAGGTGCTAGCTAGCGGCAGTGGCAGCGGCCAGCCACGGGGGGAGCACACACACCTGCGGGTGTCCCCGGGCCGCACACACGGACTGCCCCGCGCCTCCGTGGGTTGCAAATGAGCCCTCCTGGAACCCTTGCCTGCCCTAGGGGCTTGTCGGGCGGGGCCGACGCAGGGTGGGTGAGTGGGGGGGGGACTGCTGCTGGCACACACCCACTCCTGAAGCCCACTGGGGCGGTCCAAGGGCTATGAGCTCGGAGCTCGGGCACGGGCTGTCCCAGCAGGGCCTCGCGAGGGTGGACCGATATGCTCCCGGACCAAAAGTATTGTAAAGGCCCGGGCACGACTCTCCTGCGACCCCCAGCACCACCTGGGTGCCTGCCACCACCCTTGGGCCGGGATGAGGTGCCACCTTGTGCGTGGAAGCCCCGCCCAGAGGCAAGAAGCCCCCAAGGCCTGAGGGCGTGAACGACCCTGCAGCCCTGCTGCAGCCACAGGGAACGGGATGTCTGAGAGGGCAGCCCCCACTGCCCAAGCCTCCGCTGGCAGTTCCCCGAAGGGCTGGTGGCGGCTGGGCCTCAGCAGCCAGCCTCCCTCCCACCCTCCCTGCCTCCCTCTGGTCGGGCACTGCAAGCCACACAGCCACTTGTGTCCCCTGTGTCCCTGGAGGCCGCAGCGCGTTTTGGGTTTTGGAGCGGACGGGCCCCTCTCGGCTTCCGTAGTCCATTTGCCCCCAGAGCCCGCCAGACCCCTGGCTCTAGGAGGCTGCCCAGGCGGTGCTGCCAACTGCCCCCAGGTGCTAGCTAGCGGCAGTGGCAGCGGCCAGCCACGGGGGGAGCACACACACCTGCGGGTGTCCCCGGGCCGCACACACGGACTGCCCCGCGCCTCCGTGGGTTGCAAATGAGCCCTCCGGGAACCCTTGCCTGCCCTAGGGGCTTGTCGGGCGGGGCCGACGCAGGGTGGGTGAGTGGGGGGGGACTGCTGCTGGCACACACCCACTCCTGAAGCCCACTGGGGCGGTCCAAGGGCTATGAGCTCGGAGCTCGGGCACGGGCTGTCCCAGCAGGGCCTCGCGAGGGTGGACCGATATGCTCCCGGACCAAAAGTGTTGTAAAGGCCCAGGGCACGACTCTACTGCGACCCCCAGCACCTCCTGGGTGCCGGCCACCACCCTTGGGCCGGGATGAGGTGCCACCTTGTGCGTGGAAGCCCCGCCCAGAGGCAAGAAGCCCCCAAGGCCCGAGGGCGCGCCCGACCCTGCAGCCCTGCTGCAGCCACAGGGAACGGGATGTCTGAGAGGGCAGCCCCCACTGCCCAAGCCTCCGCTGGCAGTTCCCCGAAGGGCTGGTGGCGGCTGCGCCTCAGCAGCCAGCCTCCCTCCCACCCTCCCTGCCTCCCTCTGGTCGGGCACTGCAAGCCACACAGCCACTTGTGTCCCCTGTGTCCCTGGAGGCCGCAGCGCGTTTTGGGTTTTGGAGCGGACGGGCCCCTCTCGGCTTCCGTAGTCCATTTGCCCCCAGAGCCCGCCAGACCCCTGGCTCTAGGAGGCTGCCCAGGCGGTGCTGCCAACTGCCCCCAGGTGCTAGCTAGCGGCAGTGGCAGCGGCCAGCCACGGGGGGAGCACACACACCTGCGGGTGTCCCCGGGCCGCACACACGGACTGCCCCGCGCCTCCGTGGGTTGCAAATGAGCCCTCCGGGAACCCTTGCCTGCCCTAGGGGCTTGTCGGGCGGGGCCGACGCAGGGTGGGTGAGTGGGGGGGGGGACTGCTGCTGGCACACACCCACTCCTGAAGCCCACTGGGGCGGTCCAAGGGCTATGAGCTCGGAGCTCGGGCACGGGCTGTCCCAGCAGGGCCTCGCGAGGGTGGACCGATATGCTCCCGGTCCAAAAGTATTGTAAAGGCCCAGGGCACGACTCTCCTGCGACCCCCAGCACCACCTGGGTGCCCGCCACCACCCTTGGGCCGGGATGAGGTGCCACCTTGTGCGTGGAAGCCCCGCCCAGAGGCAAGAAGCCCCCAAGGCCTGAGGGCGTGAACGACCCTGCAGCCCTGCTGCAGCCACAGGGAACGGGATGTCTGAGAGGGCAGCCCCCACTGCCCAAGCCTCCGCTGGCAGTTCCCCGAAGGGCTGGTGGCGGCTGCGCCTCAGCAGCCAGCCTCCCTCCCACCCTCCCTGCCTCCCTCTGGTCGGGCACTGCAAGCCACACAGCCACTTGTGTCCCCTGTGTCCCTGGAGGCCGCAGCGCGTTTTGGGTTTTGGAGCGGACGGGCCCCTCTCGGCTTCCGTAGTCCATTTGCCCCCAGAGCCCGCCAGACCCCTGGCTCTAGGAGGCTGCCCAGGCGGTGCTGCCAACTGCCCCCAGGTGCTAGCTAGCGGCAGTGGCAGCGGCCAGCCACGGGGGGAGCACACACACCTGCGGGTGTCCCCGGGCCGCACACACGGACTGCCCCGCGCCTCCGTGGGTTGCAAATGAGCCCTCCGGGAACCCTTGCCTGCCCTAGGGGCTTGTCGGGCGGGGCCGACGCAGGGTGGGTGAGTGGGGGGGGACTGCTGCTGGCACACACCCACTCCTGAAGCCCACTGGGGCGGTCCAAGGGCTATGAGCTCGGAGCTCGGGCACGGGCTGTCCCCAGCAGGGCCTCGCGAGGGTGGACCGATATGCTCCCCGGACCAAAAGTGTTGTAAAGGCCCAGGGCACGACTCTCCTGCGACCCCCAGCACCTCCTGGGTGCCCGCCACCACCCTTGGGCCGGGATGAGGTGCCACCTTGTGTGTGGAAGCCCCGCCCAGAGGCAAGAAGCCCCCAAGGCCCGAGGGCGCGCCCGACCCTGCAGCCCTGCTGCAGCCACAGGGAACGGGATGTCTGAGAGGGCAGCCCCCACTGCCCAAGCCTCCGCTGGCAGTTCCCCGAAGGGCTGGTGGCGGCTGCGCCTCAGCAGCCAGCCTCCCTCCCACCCTCCCTGCCTCCCTCTGGTCGGGCACTGCAAGCCACACAGCCACTTGTGTCCCCTGTGTCCCTGGAGGCCGCAGCGCGTTTGGGTTTTGGAGCGGACGGGCCCCTCTCGGCTTCCGTAGTCCATTTTTCCCAGAGCCCGCCAGACCCCTGGCTCTAGAGGCTGCCCAGGCGGTGCTGCCAACTGCCCCCAGGTGCTAGCTAGTGGCAGTGGCAGCGGCCAGCCACGGGGGGGAGCACACACACCTGCGGGTGTCCCCGGGCCGCACACACGGACTGCCCCGCGCCTCCGTGGGTTGCAAATGAGCCCTCCGGGAACCCTTGCCTGCCCTAGGGGCTTGTCGGGCGGGGCCGACGCAGGGTGGGTGAGTGGGGGGGGGACTGCTGCTGGCACACACCCACTCCTGAAGCCCACTGGGGCGGTCCAAGGGCTATGAGCTCGGAGCTCGGAGCTCGGGCACGGGCTGTCCCAGCAGGGCCTCGCGAGGGTGGACCGATATGCTCCCGGACCAAAAGTATTGTAAAGGCCCAGGGTACGACTCTCCTGCGACCCCCAGCACCTCCTGGGTGCCCGCCACCACCCTTGGGGCCGGGATGAGGTGCCACCTTGTGCGTGGAAGCCCCGCCCAGAGGCAAGAAGCCCCCAAGGCCTGAGGGCGTGAACGACCCTGCAGCCCTGCTGCAGCCACAGGGAACGGGATATCTGAGAGGGCAGCCCCCACTGCCCAAGCCTCCGCTGGCAGTTCCCCGAAGGGCTGGTGGCGGCTGCGCCTCAGCAGCCAGCCTCCCTCCCACCCTCCTGCCTCCCTCTGGTCGGGCACTGCAAGCCACACAGCCACTTGTGTCCCCTGTGTCCCTGGAGGCCGCAGCGCGTTTTGGGTTTTGGAGCGGACGGGCCCCTCTCGGCTTCCGTAGTCCATTTGCCCCCAGAGCCCGCCAGACCCCTGGCTCTAGGAGGCTGCCCAGGCGGTGCTGCCAACTGCCCCCAGGTGCTAGCTAGCGGCAGTGGCAGCGGCAGCCACGGGGGGAGCACACACACCTGCGGGTGTCCCCGGGCCGCACACACGGACTGCCCCGCGCCTCCGTGGGTTGCAAATGAGCCCTCAGGGAACACTTGCCTGCCCTAGGGGCTTGTCGGGCGGGGCCGACGCAGGGTGGGTGAGTGGGGGGGGACTGCTGCTGGCACACACCCACTCCTGAAGCCCACTGGGGCGGTCCAAGGGCTATGAGCTCGGAGCTCGGGCACGGGCTGTCCCAGCAGGGCCTCGCGAGGGTGGACCGATATGCTCCCGGACCAAAAGTGTTGTAAAGGCCCAGGGCACGACTCTCCTGCGACCCCCAGCACCTCCTGGGTGCCCGCCACCACCCTTGGGCCGGGATGAGTGCCACCTTGTGCGTGGAAGCCCCGCCCAGAGGCAAGAAGCCCCCAAGGCCCGAGGGCGTGCCCGACCCTGCAGCCCTGCTGCAGCCACAGGGAACGGGATGTCTGAGAGGGCAGCCCCCACTGCCCAAGCCTCCGCTGGCAGTTCCCCGAAGGGCTGGTGGCGGCTGCGCCTCAGCAGCCAGCCTCCCTCCCACCCTCCCTGCCTCCCTCTGGTCGGGCACTGCAAGCCACACAGCCACTTGTGTCCCCTGTGTCCCTGGAGGCCGCAGCGCGTTTTGGGTTTTGGAGCGGACGGCCCCTCTCGGCTTCCGTAGTCCATTTGCCCCCAGAGCCCGCCAGACCCCTGGCTCTAGGAGGCTGCCCAGGCGGTGCTGCCAACTGCCCCCAGGTGCTAGCTAGCGGCAGTGGCAGCGGCCAGCCACGGGGGGAGCACACACACCTGCGGGTGTCCCCGGGCCGCACACACGGACTGCCCCGCGCCTCCGTGGGTTGCAAATGAGCCCTCCGGGAACCCTTGCCTGCCCTAGGGGCTTGTCGGGCGGGGCCGACGCAGGGTGGGTGAGTGGGGGGGGACTGCTGCTGGCACACACCCACTCCTGAAGCCCACTGGGGCGGTCCAAGGGCTATGAGCTCGGAGCTCGGGCACGGGCTGTCCCAGCAGGCCTCGCGAGGGTGGACCGATATGCTCCCGGACCAAAAGTGTTGTAAAGGCCCAGGGCACGACTCTCCTGCGACCCCCAGCACCTCCTGGGTGCCCGCCACCACCCTTGGGCCGGGATGAGGTGCCACCTTGTGCGTGGAAGCCCCGCCCAGAGGCAAGAAGCCCCCAAGGCCCGAGGGCGTGCCCGACCCTGCAGCCCTGCTGCAGCCACAGGGAACGGGATGTCTGAGAGGGCAGCCCCCACTGCCCAAGCCTCCGCTGGCAGTTCCCCGAAGGGCTGGTGGCGGCTGGGCCTCAGCAGCCAGCCTCCCTCCCACCCTCCCTGCCTCCCTCTGGTCGGGCACTGCAAGCCACACAGCCACTTGTGTCCCCTGTGTCCCTGGAGGCCGCAGCGCGTTTTGGGTTTTGGAGCGGACAGGCCCTTCTCGGCTTCCGTAGTCCATTTGCCCCCAGAGCCCGCCAGACCCCTGGCTCTAGGAGGCTGCCCAGGCGGTGCTGCCAACTGCCCCCAGGTGCTAGCTAGCGGCAGTGGCAGCGGCCAGCCACGGGGGGAGCACACACACCTGCGGGTGTCCCCGGGCCGCACACGGACTGCCCCGCGCCTCCGTGGGTTGCAAATGAGCACTCCGGGAACCCTTGCCTGCCCTAGGGGCTTGTCGGGCGGGGCCGACGCAGGGTGGGTGAGTGGGGGGGGACTGCTGCTGGCACACACCCACTCCTGAAGTCCACTGGGGCGGTCCAAGGGCTATGAGCTCGGAGCTCGGGCACGGGCTGTCCCAGCAGGGCCTCGCGAGGGTGGACCGATATGCTCCTGGACCAAAAGTGTTGTAAAGGCCCAGGGCACGACTCTCCTGCGACCCCCAGCACCTCCTGGGTGCCCGCCACCACCCTTGGGCCGGGATGAGGTGCCACCTTGTGCGTGGAAGCCCCGCCCAGAGGCAAGAAGCCCCCAAGGCCCGAGGGCGCGCCCGACCCTGCAGCCCTGCTGCAGCCACAGGGAACGGGATGTCTGAGAGGGCAGCCCCCACTGCCCAAGCCTCCGCTGGCAGTTCCCCGAAGGGCTGGTGGCGGCTGCGCCTCAGCAGCCAGCCTCCCTCCCACCCTCCCTGCCTCCCTCTGGTCGGGCACTGCAAGCCACACAGCCACTTGTGTCCCCTGTGTCCCTGGAGGCCGCAGCGCGTTTGGGTTTTGGAGCGGACGGGCCCCTCTCGGCTTCCGTAGTCCATTTGCCCCCAGAGCCCGCCAGACCCCTGGCTCTAGGAGGCTGCCCAGGCGGTGCTGCCAACTGCCCCCAGGTGCTAGCTAGCGGCAGTGGCAGCGGCCAGCCACGGGGGGAGCACACACACCTGCGGGTGTCCCCGGGCCGCACACACGGACTGCCCCGCGCCTCCGTGGGTTGCAAATGAGCCCTCCGGGAACCCTTGCCTGCCCTAGGGGCTTGTCGGGCGGGGCCGACGCAGGGTGGGTGAGTGGGGGGGGACTGCTGCTGGCACACACCCACTCCTGAAGCCCACTGGGGCGGTCCAAGGGCTATGAGCTCGGAGCTCGGGCACGGCTGTCCCAGCAGGGCCTCGCGAGGGTGGACCGATATGCTCCCGGACCAAAAGTGTTGTAAAGGCCCAGGGCACGACTCTCCTGCGACCCCCAGCACCTCCTGGGTGCCCGCCACCACCCTTGGGCCGGATGAGGTGCCACCTTGTGCGTGGAAGCCCCGCCCAGAGGCAAGAAGCCCCCAAGGCCCGAGGGCGCGCCCGACCCTGCAGCCCTGCTGCAGCCACAGGGAACGGGATGTCTGAGAGGGCAGCCCCCACTGCCCAAGCCTCCGCTGGCAGTTCCCCGAAGGGCTGGTGGCGGCTGCGCCTCAGCAGCCAGCCTCCCTCCCACCCTCCCTGCCTCCCTCTGGTCGGGCACTGCAAGCCACACAGCCACTTGTGTCCCCTGTGTCCCTGGAGGCCGCAGTGCGTTTTGGGTTTTGGAGCGGACGGGCCCCTCTCGGCTTCCGTAGTCCATTTGCCCCCAGAGCCCGCCAGACCCCTGGCTCTAGGAGGCTGCCCAGGCGGTGCTGTCAACTGCCCCCAGGTGCTAGCTAGCGGCAGTGGCAGCGGCCAGCCACGGGGGGAGCACACACACCTGCGGGTGTCCCCGGGCCGCACACACGGACTGCCCCGCGCCTCCGTGGGTTGCAAATGAGCCCTCCGGGAACACTTGCCTGCCCTAGGGGCTTGTCGGGCGGGGCCGACGCAGGGTGGGTGAGTGGGGGGGGACTGCTGCTGGCACACACCCACTCCTGAAGCCCACTGGGGCGGTCCAAGGGCTATGAGCTCGGAGCTCGGCACGGGCTGTCCCAGCAGGGCCTCGCGAGGGTGGACCGATATGCTCCCGGACCAAAAGTGTTGTAAAGGCCCAGGGCACGACTCTCCTGCGACCCCCAGCACCTCCTGGGTGCCCGCCACCACCCTTGGGCCGGGATGAGGTGCCACCTTGTGCGTGGAAGCCCCGCCCAGAGGCAAGAAGCCCCCAAGGCCCGAGGGCGCGCCCGACCCTGCAGCCCTGCTGCAGCCACAGGGAACGGGATGTCTGAGAGGGCAGCCCCCACTGCCCAAGCCTCCGCTGGCAGTTCCCCGAAGGGCTGGTGGCGGCTGCGCCTCAGCAGCCAGCCTCCCTCCCACCCTCCCTGCCTCCCTCTGGTCGGGCACTGCAAGCCACACAGCCACTTGTGTCCCCTGTGTCCCTGGAGGCCGCAGCGCGTTTTGGGTTTTGGAGCGGACGGGCCCCTCTCGGCTTCCGTAGTCCATTTGCCCCCGGAGCCCGCCAGACCCCTGGCTCTAGGAGGCTGCCCAGGCGGTGCTGCCAACTGCCCCCAGGTGCTAGCTAGCGGCAGTGGCAGCGGCCAGCCACGGGGGGAGCACACACACCTGCGGGTGTCCCCGGGCCGCACACACGGACTGCCCCGCGCCTCCGTGGGTTGCAAATGAGCCCTCCGGGAACCCTTGCCTGCCCTAGGGGCTTGTCGGGCGGGGCCGACGCAGGGTGGGTGAGTGGGGGGGGGACTGCTGCTGGCACACACCCACTCCTGAAGCCCACTGGGGCGGTCCAAGGGCTATGAGCTCGGAGCTCGGGCACGGGCTGTCCCAGCAGGGCCTCGCGAGGGTGGACCGATATGCTCCCGGACCAAAAGTGTTGTAAAGGCCCAGGGCACGACTCTCCTGCGACCCCCAGCACCTCCTGGGTGCCCGCCACCACCCTTGGGCCGGGATGAGGTGCCACCTTGTGCGTGGAAGCCCCGCCCAGAGGCAAGAAGCCCCCAAGGCCCGAGGGCGCGCCCGACCCTGCAGCCCTGCTGCAGCCACAGGGAACGGGATGTCTGAGAGGGCAGCCCCCACTGCCCAAGCCTCCGCTGGCAGTTCCCCGAAGGGCTGGTGGCGGCTGGGCCTCAGCAGCCAGCCTCCCTCCCACCCTCCCTGCCTCCCTCTGGTCGGGCACTGCAAGCCACACAGCCACTTGTGTCCCCTGTGTCCCTGGAGGCCGCAGCGCGTTTTGGGTTTTGGAGCGGACAGGCCCCTCTCGGCTTCCGTAGTCCATTTGCCCCCAGAGCCCGCCAGACCCCTGGCTCTAGGAGGCTGCCCAGGCGGTGCTGCCAACTGCCCCCAGGTGCTAGCTAGCGGCAGTGGCAGCGGCCAGCCACGGGGGGAGCACACACACCTGTGGGTGTCCCCGGGCCGCACACACGGACTGCCCCGCGCCTCCGTGGGTTGCAAATGAGCCCTCCGGGAACCCTTGCCTGCCCTAGGGGCTTGTCGGGCGGGGCCGACGCAGGGTGGGTGAGTGGGGGGGGACTGCTGCTGGCACACACCCACTCCTGAAGTCCACTGGGGCGGTCCAAGGGCTATGAGCTCGGAGCTCGGGCACGGGCTGTCCCAGCAGGGCCTCGCGAGGGTGGACCGATATGCTCCCGGACCAAAAGTGTTGTAAAGGCCCAGGGCACGACTCTCCTGCGACCCCCAGCACCTCCTGGGTGCCCGCCACCACCCTTGGGCCGGGATGAGGTGCCACCTTGTGCGTGGAAGCCCCGCCCAGAGGCAAGAAGCCCCCAAGGCCCGAGGGCGCGCCCGACCCTGCAGCCCTGCTGCAGCCACAGGGAACGGGATGTCTGAGAGGGCAGCCCCCACTGCCCAAGCCTCCGCTGGCAGTTCCCCGAAGGGCTGGTGGCGGCTGCGCCTCAGCAGCCAGCCTCCCTCCCACCCTCCCTGCCTCCCTCTGGTCGGGCACTGCAAGCCACACAGCCACTTGTGTCCCCTGTGTCCCTGGAGGCCGCAGCGCGTTTTGGGTTTTGGAGCGGACGGGCCCCTCTCGGCTTCCGTAGTCCATTTGCCCCCAGAGCCCGCCAGACCCCTGGCTCTAGGAGGCTGCCCAGGTGGTGCTGCCAACTGCCCCCAGGTGCTAGCTAGCGGCAGTGGCAGCGGCCAGCCACGGGGGGAGCACACACACCTGCGGGTGTCCCCGGGCCGCACACACGGACTGCCCCGCGCCTCCGTGGGTTGCAAATGAGCCCTCCGGGAACCCTTGCCTGCCCTAGGGGCTTGTCGGGCGGGGCCGACGCAGGGTGGGTGAGTGGGGGGGGACTGCTGCTGGCACACACCCACTCCTGAAGCCCACTGGGGCGGTCCAAGGGCTATGAGCTCGGAGCTCGGGCACGGGCTGTCCCAGCAGGGCCTCGCGAGGGTGGACCGATATGCTCCCGGACCAAAAGTGTTGTAAAGGCCCAGGGCACGACTCTCCTGCGACCCCCAGCACCTCCTGGGTGCCCGCCACCACCCTTGGGCCGGGATGAGGTGCCACCTTGTGCGTGGAAGCCCCGCCCAGAGGCAAGAAGCCCCCAAGGCCCGAGGGCGCGCCCGACCCTGCAGCCCTGCTGCAGCCACAGGGAACGGGATGTCTGAGAGGGCAGCCCCCACTGCCAAGCCTCCGCTGGCAGTTCCCCGAAGGGCTGGTGGCGGCTGCGCCTCAGCAGCCAGCCTCCCTCCCACCCTCCCTGCCTCCCTCTGGTCGGGCACTGCAAGCCACACAGCCACTTGTGTCCCCTGTGTCCCTGGAGGCCGCAGCGCGTTTTGGGTTTTTGAGCGGACGGGCCCCTCTCGGCTTCCGTAGTCCATTTGCCCCCAGAGCCCGCCAGACCCCTGGCTCTAGGAGGCTGCCCAGGCGGTGCTGCCAACTGCCCCCAGGTGCTAGCTAGCGGCAGTGGCAGCGGCCAGCCACGGGGGGAGCACACACACCTGCGGGTGTCCCCGGGCCGCACACACGGACTGCCCCGCGCCTCCGTGGGTTGCAAATGAGCCCTCCGGGAACCCTTGCCTGCCCTAGGGGCTTGTCGGGCGGGGCCGACGCAGGGTGGGTGAGTGGGGGGGGGACTGCTGCTGGCACACACCCACTCCTGAAGCCCACTGGGGCGGTGCAAGGGCTATGAGCTCGGAGCTCGGGCACGGGCTGTCCCAGCAGGGCCTCGCGAGGGTGGACCGATATGCTCCCGGACCAAAAGTATTGTAAAGGCCCAGGGCACGACTCTCCTGCGACCCCCAGCACCACCTGGGTGCCCGCCACCACCCTTGGGCCGGGATGAGGTGCCACCTTGTGCGTGGAAGCCCCGCCCAGAGGCAAGAAGCCCCCAAGGCCCGAGGGCGCGCCCGACCCTGCAGCCCTGCTGCAGCCACAGGGAACGGGATGTCTGAGAGGGCAGCCCCCACTGCCCAAGCCTCCGCTGGCAGTTCCCCGAAGGGCTGGTGGCGGCTGGGCCTCAGCAGCCAGCCTCCCTCCCACCCTCCCTGCCTCCCTCTGGTCGGGCACTGCAAGCCACACAGCCACTTGTGTCCCCTGTGTCCCTGGAGGCCGCAGCGCGTTTTGGGTTTTGGAGCGGACGGGCCCCTCTCGGCTTCCGTAGTCCATTTGCCCCCAGAGCCCGCCAGACCCCTGGCTCTAGGAGGCTGCCCAGGCGGTGCTGCCAACTGCCCCCAGGTGCTAGCTAGCGGCAGTGGCAGCGGCCAGCCACGGGGGGAGCACACACACCTGCGGGTGTCCCCGGGCCGCACACACGGACTGCCCCGCGCCTCCGTGGGTTGCAAATGAGCCCTCCGGGAACCCTTGCCTGCCCTAGGGGCTTGTCGGGCGGGGCCGACGCAGGGTGGGTGAGTGGGGGGGGACTGCTGCTGGCACACACCCACTCCTGAAGCCCACTGGGGCGGTCCAAGGGCTATGAGCTCGGAGCTCGGGCACGGGCTGTCCCAGCAGGGCCTCGCGAGGGTGGACCGATATGCTCCCGGACCAAAAGTGTTGTAAAGGCCCAGGGCACGACTCTCCTGCGACCCCCAGCACCTCCTGGGTGCCCGCCACCACCCTTGGGCCGGGATGAGGTGCCACCTTGTGCGTGGAAGCCCCGCCCAGAGGCAAGAAGCCCCCAAGGCCCGAGGGCGTGCCCGACCCTGCAGCCCTGCTGCAGCCACAGGGAACGGGATGTCTGAGAGGGCAGCCCCCACTGCCCAAGCCTCCGCTGGCAGTTCCCCGAAGGGCTGGTGGCGGCTGCGCCTCAGCAGCCAGCCTCCCTCCCACCCTCCCTGCCTCCCTCTGGTCGGGCACTGCAAGCCACACAGCCACTTGTGTCCCCTGTGTCCCTGGAGGCCGCAGCGCGTTTTGGGTTTTGGAGCGGACGGGCCCCTCTCGGCTTCCGTAGTCCATTTGCCCCCAGAGCCCGCCAGACCCCTGGCTCTAGGAGGCTGCCCAGGCGGTGCTGCCAACTGCCCCCAGGTGCTAGCTAGCGGCAGTGGCAGCGGCCAGCCACGGGGGGAGCACACACACCTGCGGGTGTCCCCGGGCCGCACACACGGACTGCCCCGCGCCTCCGTGGGTTGCAAATGAGCCCTCAGGGAACACTTGCCTGCCCTAGGGGCTTGTCGGGCGGGGCCGACGCAGGGTGGGTGAGTGGGGGGGGACTGCTGCTGGCACACACCCACTCCTAAAGCCCACTGGGGCGGTCCAAGGGCTATGAGCTCGGAGCTCGGGCACGGGCTGTCCCAGCAGGGCCTCGCGAGGGTGGACCGATATGCTCCCGGACCAAAAGTGTTGTAAAGGCCCAGGGCACGACTCTCCTGCGACCCCCAGCACCTCCTGGGTGCCCGCCACCACCCTTGGGCCGGGATGAGGTGCCACCTTGTGCGTGGAAGCCCCGCCCAGAGGCAAGAAGCCCCCAAGGCCCGAGGGCGCGCCCGACCCTGCAGCCCTGCTGCAGCCACAGGGAACGGGATGTCTGAGAGGGCAGCCCCCACTGCCCAAGCCTCCGCTGGCAGTTCCCCGAAGGGCTGGTGGCGGCTGCGCCTCAGCAGCCAGCCTCCCTCCCACCCTCCCTGCCTCCCTCTGGTCGGGCACTGCAAGCCACACAGCCACTTGTGTCCCCTGTGTCCCTGGAGGCCGCAGCGCGTTTTGGGTTTTGGAGCGGACGGGCCCCTCTCGGCTTCCGTAGTCCATTTGCCCCCAGAGCCCGCCAGACCCCTGGCTCTAGGAGGCTGCCCAGGCGGTGCTGCCAACTGCCCCCAGGTGCTAGCTAGCGGCAGTGGCAGCGGCCAGCCACGGGGGGAGCACACACACCTGCGGGTGTCCCCGGGCCGCACACACGGACTGCCCCGCGCCTCCGTGGGTTGCAAATGAGCCCTCCGGGAACCCTTGCCTGCCCTAGGGGCTTGTCGGGCGGGGCCGACGCAGGGTGGGTGAGTGGGGGGGGACTGCTGCTGGCACACACCCACTCCTGAAGCCCACTGGGGCGGTCCAAGGGCTATGAGCTCGGAGCTCGGAGCTCGGGCACGGGCTGTCCCAGCAGGGCCTCGCGAGGGTGGACCGATATGCTCCCGGACCAAAAGTGTTGTAAAGGCCCAGGGCACGACTCTCCTGCGACCCCCAGCACCTCCTGGGTGCCCGCCACCACCCTTGGGCCGGGATGAGGTGCCACCTTGTGCGTGGAAGTCCCACCCAGAGGCAAGAAGCCCCCAAGGCCTGAGGGCGCGCCCGACCCTGCAGCCCTGCTGCAGCCACAGGGAACGGGATGTCTGAGAGGGCAGCCCCCACTGCCCAAGCCTCCGCTGGCAGTTCCCCGAAGGGCTGGTGGCGGCTGCGCCTCAGCAGCCAGCCTCCCTCCCACCCTCCCTGCCTCCCTCTGGTCGGGCACTGCAAGCCACACAGCCACTTGTGTCCCCTGTGTCCCTGGAGGCCGCAGCGCGTTTTGGGTTTTGGAGCGGACGGGCCCCTCTCGGCTTCCGTAGTCCATTTGCCCCCAGAGCCCGCCAGACCCCTGGCTCTAGGAGGCTGCCCAGGCGGTGCTGCCAACTGCCCCCAGGTGCTAGCTAGCGGCAGTGGCAGCGGCCAGCCACGGGGGGAGCACACACACCTGCGGGTGTCCCCGGGCCGCACACACGGACTGCCCCGCGCCTCTGTGGGTTGCAAATGAGCCCTCCGGGAACACTTGCCTGCCCTAGGGGCTTGTCGGGCGGGGCCGACGCAGGGTGGGTGAGTGGGGGGGGACTGCTGCTGGCACACACCCACTCCTGAAGCCCACTGGGGCGGTCCAAGGGCTATGAGCTCGGAGCTCGGGCACGGGCTGTCCCAGCAGGGCCTCGCGAGGGTGGACCGATATGCTCCCGGACCAAAAGTGTTGTAAAGGCCCAGGGCACGACTCTCCTGCGACCCCCAGCACCTCCTGGGTGCCCGCCACCACCCTTGGGCCGGGATGAGGTGCCACCTTGTGCGTGGAAGCCCCGCCCAGAGGCAAGAAGCCCCCAAGGCCCGAGGGCGCGCCCGACCCTGCAGCCCTGCTGCAGCCACAGGGAACGGGATGTCTGAGAGGGCAGCCCCCACTGCCCAAGCCTCCGCTGGCAGTTCCCCGAAGGGCTGGTGGCGGCTGCGCCTCAGCAGCCAGCCTCCCTCCCACCCTCCCTGCCTCCCTCTGGTCGGGCACTGCAAGCCACACAGCCACTTGTGTCCCCTGTGTCCCTGGAGGCCGCAGCGCGTTTTGGGTTTTGGAGCGGACGGGCCCCTCTCGGCTTCCGTAGTCCATTTTTCCCAGAGCCCGCCAGACCCCTGGCTCTAGGAGGCTGCCCAGGCGGTGCTGCCAACTGCCCCCAGGTGCTAGCTAGCGGCAGTGGCAGCGGCCAGCCACGGGGGGAGCACACACACCTGCGGGTGTCCCCGGGCCGCACACACGGACTGCCCCGCGCCTCCGTGGGTTGCAAATGAGCCCTCCGGGAACCCTTGCCTGCCCTAGGGGCTTGTCGGGCGGGGCCGACGCAGGGTGGGTGAGTGGGGGGGGACTGCTGCTGGCACACACCCACTCCTGAAGCCCACTGGGGCGGTCCAAGGGCTATGAGCTCGGAGCTCGGAGCTCGGGCACGGGCTGTCCCAGCAGGGCCTCGCGAGGGTGGACCGATATGCTCCCGGATCAAAAGTGTTGTAAAGGCCCAGGGCACGACTCTCCTGCGACCCCCAGCACCTCCTGGGTGCCCACCACCACCCTTGGGCCGGGATGAGGTGCCACCTTGTGCGTGGAAGCCCCGCCCAGAGGCAAGAAGCCCCCAAGGCCCGAGGGCGCGCCCGACCCTGCAGCCCTGCTGCAGCCACAGGGAACGGGATGTCTGAGAGGGCAGCCCCCACTGCCCAAGCCTCCGCTGGCAGTTCCCCGAAGGGCTGGTGGCGGCTGCGCCTCAGCAGCCAGCCTCCCTCCCACCCTCCCTGCCTCCCTCTGGTCGGGCACTGCAAGCCACACAGCCACTTGTGTCCCCTGTGTCCCTGGAGGCCGCAGCGCGTTTTGGGTTTTGGAGCGGACGGGCCCCTCTCGGCTTCCGTAGTCCATTTTTCCCAGAGCCCGCCAGACCCCTGGCTCTAGGAGGCTGCCCAGGCGGTGCTGCCAACTGCCCCCAGGTGCTAGCTAGCGGCAGTGGCAGCGGCCAGCCACGGGGGGAGCACACACACCTGCGGGTGTCCCCGGGCCGCACACACGGACTGCCCCGCGCCTCCGTGGGTTGCAAATGAGCCCTCCGGGAACCCTTGCCTGCCCTAGGGGCTTGTCGGGCGGGGCCGACGCAGGGTGGGTGAGTGGGGGGGGACTGCTGCTGGCACACACCCACTCCTGAAGCCCACTGGGGCGGTCCAAGGGCTATGAGCTCGGAGCTCGGAGCTCGGGCACGGGCTGTCCCAGCAGGGCCTCGCGAGGGTGGACCGATATGCTCCCGGACCAAAAGTGTTGTAAAGGCCCAGGGCACGACTCTCCTGCGACCCCCAGCACCTCCTGGGTGCCCGCCACCACCCTTGGGCCGGGATGAGGTGCCACCTTGTGCGTGGAAGTCCCACCCAGAGGCAAGAAGCCCCCAAGGCCTGAGGGCGCGCCCGACCCTGCAGCCCTGCTGCAGCCACAGGGAACGGGATGTCTGAGAGGGCAGCCCCCACTGCCCAAGCCTCCGCTGGCAGTTCCCCGAAGGGCTGGTGGCGGCTGCGCCTCAGCAGCCAGCCTCCCTCCCACCCTCCCTGCCTCCCTCTGGTCGGGCACTGCAAGCCACACAGCCACTTGTGTCCCCTGTGTCCCTGGAAGCCGCAGCGCGTTTTGGGTTTTGGAGCGGACGGGCCCCTCTCGGCTTCCGTAGTCCATTTGCCCCCAGAGCCCGCCAGACCCCTGGCTCTAGGAGGCTGCCCAGGCGGTGCTGCCAACTGCCCCCAGGTGCTAGCTAGCGGCAGTGGCAGCGGCCAGCCACGGGGGGAGCACACACACCTGCGGGTGTCCCCGGGCCGCACACACGGACTGCCCCGCGCCTCTGTGGGTTGCAAATGAGCCCTCCGGGAACACTTGCCTGCCCTAGGGGCTTGTCGGGCGGGGCCGACGCAGGGTGGGTGAGTGGGGGGGGACTGCTGCTGGCACACACCCACTCCTGAAGCCCACTGGGGCGGTCCAAGGGCTATGAGCTCGGAGCTCGGGCACGGGCTGTCCCAGCAGGGCCTCGCGAGGGTGGACCGATATGCTCCCGGACCAAAAGTGTTGTAAAGGCCCAGGGCACGACTCTCCTGCGACCCCCAGCACCTCCTGGGTGCCCGCCACCACCCTTGGGCCGGGATGAGGTGCCACCTTGTGCGTGGAAGCCCCGCCCAGAGGCAAGAAGCCCCCAAGGCCCGAGGGCGCGCCCGACCCTGCAGCCCTGCTGCAGCCACAGGGAACGGGATGTCTGAGAGGGCAGCCCCCACTGCCAAGCCTCCGCTGGCAGTTCCCCGAAGGGCTGGTGGCGGCTGCGCCTCAGCAGCCAGCCTCCCTCCCACCCTCCCTGCCTCCCTCTGGTCGGGCACTGCAAGCCACACAGCCACTTGTGTCCCCTGTGTCCCTGGAGGCCGCAGCGCGTTTTGGGTTTTGGAGCGGACGGGCCCCTCTCGGCTTCCGTAGTCCATTTGCCCCCAGAGCCCGCCAGACCCCTGGCTCTAGGAGGCTGCCCAGGCGGTGCTGCCAACTGCCCCCAGGTGCTAGCTAGCGGCAGTGGCAGCGGCCAGCCACGGGGGGAGCACACACACCTGCGGGTGTCCCCGGGCCGCACACACGGACTGCCCCGCGCCTCCGTGGGTTGCAAATGAGCCCTCCGGGAACCCTTGCCTGCCCTAGGGGCTTGTCGGGCGGGGCCGACGCAGGGTGGGTGAGTGGGGGGGGGACTGCTGCTGGCACACACCCACTCCTGAAGCCCACTGGGGCGGTGCAAGGGCTATGAGCTCGGAGCTCGGGCACGGGCTGTCCCAGCAGGGCCTCGCGAGGGTGGACCGATATGCTCCCGGACCAAAAGTATTGTAAAGGCCCAGGGCACGACTCTCCTGCGACCCCCAGCACCACCTGGGTGCCCGCCACCACCCTTGGGCCGGGATGAGGTGCCACCTTGTGCGTGGAAGCCCCGCCCAGAGGCAAGAAGCCCCCAAGGCCTGAGGGCGTGAACGACCCTGCAGCCCTGCTGCAGCCACAGGGAACGGGATGTCTGAGAGGGCAGCCCCCACTGCCCAAGCCTCCGCTGGCAGTTCCCCGAAGGGCTGGTGGCGGCTGCGCCTCAGCAGCCAGCCTCCCTCCCACCCTCCCTGCCTCCCTCTGGTCGGGCACTGCAAGCCACACAGCCACTTGTGTCCCCTGTGTCCCTGGAGGCCGCAGCGCGTTTTGGGTTTTGGAGCGGACGGGCCCCTCTCGGCTTCCGTAGTCCATTTTTCCCAGAGCCCGCCAGACCCCTGGCTCTAGGAGGCTGCCCAGGCGGTGCTGCCAACTGCCCCCAGGTGCTAGCTAGCGGCAGTGGCAGCGGCCAGCCACGGGGGGAGCACACACACCTGCGGGTGTCCCCGGGCCGCACACACGGACTGCCCCGCGCCTCCGTGGGTTGCAAATGAGCCCTCCGGGAACCCTTGCCTGCCCTAGGGGCTTGTCGGGCGGGGCCGACGCAGGGTGGGTGAGTGGGGGGGGACTGCTGCTGGCACACACCCACTCCTGAAGCCCACTGGGGCGGTCCAAGGGCTATGAGCTCGGAGCTCGGGCACGGGCTGTCCCAGCAGGGCCTCGCGAGGGTGGACCGATATGCTCCCGGACCAAAAGTGTTGTAAAGGCCCAGGGCACGACTCTCCTGCGACCCCCAGCACCTCCTGGGTGCCCGCCACCACCCTTGGGCCGGGATGAGGTGCCACCTTGTGCGTGGAAGCCCCGCCCAGAGGCAAGAAGCCCCCAAGGCCCGAGGGCGTGCCCGACCCTGCAGCCCTGCTGCAGCCAGAGGGAACGGGATGTCTGAGAGGGCAGCCCCCACTGCCCAAGCCTCCGCTGGCAGTTCCCCGAAGGGCTGGTGGCGGCTGCGCCTCAGCAGCCAGCCTCCCTCCCACCCTCCCTGCCTCCCTCTGGTCGGGCACTGCAAGCCACACAGCCACTTGTGTCCCCTGTGTCCCTGGAGGCCGCAGCGCGTTTTGGGTTTTGGAGCGGACGGGCCCCTCTCGGCTTCCGTAGTCCATTTGCCCCCAGAGCCCGCCAGACCCCTGGCTCTAGGAGGCTGCCCAGGCGGTGCTGCCAACTGCCCCCAGGTGCTAGCTAGCGGCAGTGGCAGCGGCCAGCCACGGGGGGAGCACACACACCTGCGGGTGTCCCCGGGCCGCACACACGGACTGCCCCGCGCCTCCGTGGGTTGCAAATGAGCCCTCAGGGAACACTTGCCTGCCCTAGGGGCTTGTCGGGCGGGGCCGACGCAGGGTGGGTGAGTGGGGGGGGACTGCTGCTGGCACACACCCACTCCTAAAGCCCACTGGGGCGGTCCAAGGGCTATGAGCTCGGAGCTCGGGCACGGGCTGTCCCAGCAGGGCCTCGCGAGGGTGGACCGATATGCTCCCGGACCAAAAGTGTTGTAAAGGCCCAGGGCACGACTCTCCTGCGACCCCCAGCACCTCCTGGGTGCCCGCCACCACCCTTGGGCCGGGATGAGGTGCCACCTTGTGCGTGGAAGCCCCGCCCAGAGGCAAGAAGCCCCCAAGGCCCGAGGGCGCGCCCGACCCTGCAGCCCTGCTGCAGCCACAGGGAACGGGATGTCTGAGAGGGCAGCCCCCACTGCCCAAGCCTCCGCTGGCAGTTCCCCGAAGGGCTGGTGGCGGCTGCGCCTCAGCAGCCAGCCTCCCTCCCACCCTCCCTGCCTCCCTCTGGTCGGGCACTGCAAGCCACACAGCCACTTGTGTCCCCTGTGTCCCTGGAGGCCGCAGCGCGTTTTGGGTTTTGGAGCGGACGGGCCCCTCTCGGCTTCCGTAGTCCATTTGCCCCCAGAGCCCGCCAGACCCCTGGCTCTAGGAGGCTGCCCAGGCGGTGCTGCCAACTGCCCCCAGGTGCTAGCTAGCGGCAGTGGCAGCGGCCAGCCACGGGGGGAGCACACACACCTGCGGGTGTCCCCGGGCCGCACACACGGACTGCCCCGCGCCTCCGTGGGTTGCAAATGAGCCCTCCGGGAACCCTTGCCTGCCCTAGGGGCTTGTCGGGCGGGGCCGACGCAGGGTGGGTGAGTGGGGGGGGGACTGCTGCTGGCACACACCCACTCCTGAAGCCCACTGGGGCGGTGCAAGGGCTATGAGCTCGGAGCTCGGGCACGGGCTGTCCCAGCAGGGCCTCGCGAGGGTGGACCGATATGCTCCCGGACCAAAAGTATTGTAAAGGCCCAGGGCACGACTCTCCTGCGACCCCCAGCACCACCTGGGTGCCCGCCACCACCCTTGGGCCGGGATGAGGTGCCACCTTGTGCGTGGAAGCCCCGCCCAGAGGCAAGAAGCCCCCAAGGCCCGAGGGCGCGCCCGACCCTGCAGCCCTGCTGCAGCCACAGGGAACGGGATGTCTGAGAGGGCAGCCCCCACTGCCCAAGCCTCCGCTGGCAGTTCCCCGAAGGGCTGGTGGCGGCTGGGCCTCAGCAGCCAGCCTCCCTCCCACCCTCCCTGCCTCCCTCTGGTCGGGCACTGCAAGCCACACAGCCACTTGTGTCCCCTGTGTCCCTGGAGGCCGCAGCGCGTTTTGGGTTTTGGAGCGGACGGGCCCCTCTCGGCTTCCGTAGTCCATTTGCCCCCAGAGCCCGCCAGACCCCTGGCTCTAGGAGGCTGCCCAGGCGGTGCTGCCAACTGCCCCCAGGTGCTAGCTAGCGGCAGTGGCAGCGGCCAGCCACGGGGGGAGCACACACACCTGCGGGTGTCCCCGGGCCGCACACACGGACTGCCCCGCGCCTCCGTGGGTTGCAAATGAGCCCTCCGGGAACCCTTGCCTGCCCTAGGGGCTTGTCGGGCGGGGCCGACGCAGGGTGGGTGAGTGGGGGGGGACTGCTGCTGGCACACACCCACTCCTGAAGCCCACTGGGGCGGTCCAAGGGCTATGAGCTCGGAGCTCGGGCACGGGCTGTCCCAGCAGGGCCTCGCGAGGGTGGACCGATATGCTCCCGGACCAAAAGTGTTGTAAAGGCCCAGGGCACGACTCTCCTGCGACCCCCAGCACCTCCTGGGTGCCCGCCACCACCCTTGGGCCGGGATGAGGTGCCACCTTGTGCGTGGAAGCCCCGCCCAGAGGCAAGAAGCCCCCAAGGCCCGAGGGCGTGCCCGACCCTGCAGCCCTGCTGCAGCCACAGGGAACGGGATGTCTGAGAGGGCAGCCCCCACTGCCCAAGCCTCCGCTGGCAGTTCCCCGAAGGGCTGGTGGCGGCTGCGCCTCAGCAGCCAGCCTCCCTCCCACCCTCCCTGCCTCCCTCTGGTCGGGCACTGCAAGCCACACAGCCACTTGTGTCCCCTGTGTCCCTGGAGGCCGCAGCGCGTTTTGGGTTTTGGAGCGGACGGGCCCCTCTCGGCTTCCGTAGTCCATTTGCCCCCAGAGCCCGCCAGACCCCTGGCTCTAGGAGGCTGCCCAGGCGGTGCTGCCAACTGCCCCCAGGTGCTAGCTAGCGGCAGTGGCAGCGGCCAGCCACGGGGGGAGCACACACACCTGCGGGTGTCCCCGGGCCGCACACACGGACTGCCCCGCGCCTCCGTGGGTTGCAAATGAGCCCTCAGGGAACACTTGCCTGCCCTAGGGGCTTGTCGGGCGGGGCCGACGCAGGGTGGGTGAGTGGGGGGGGACTGCTGCTGGCACACACCCACTCCTAAAGCCCACTGGGGCGGTCCAAGGGCTATGAGCTCGGAGCTCGGGCACGGGCTGTCCCAGCAGGGCCTCGCGAGGGTGGACCGATATGCTCCCGGACCAAAAGTGTTGTAAAGGCCCAGGGCACGACTCTCCTGCGACCCCCAGCACCTCCTGGGTGCCCGCCACCACCCTTGGGCCGGGATGAGGTGCCACCTTGTGCGTGGAAGCCCCGCCCAGAGGCAAGAAGCCCCCAAGGCCCGAGGGCGCGCCCGACCCTGCAGCCCTGCTGCAGCCACAGGGAACGGGATGTCTGAGAGGGCAGCCCCCACTGCCCAAGCCTCCGCTGGCAGTTCCCCGAAGGGCTGGTGGCGGCTGCGCCTCAGCAGCCAGCCTCCCTCCCACCCTCCCTGCCTCCCTCTGGTCGGGCACTGCAAGCCACACAGCCACTTGTGTCCCCTGTGTCCCTGGAGGCCGCAGCGCGTTTTGGGTTTTGGAGCGGACGGGCCCCTCTCGGCTTCCGTAGTCCATTTGCCCCCAGAGCCCGCCAGACCCCTGGCTCTAGGAGGCTGCCCAGGCGGTGCTGCCAACTGCCCCCAGGTGCTAGCTAGCGGCAGTGGCAGCGGCCAGCCACGGGGGGAGCACACACACCTGCGGGTGTCCCCGGGCCGCACACACGGACTGCCCCGCGCCTCCGTGGGTTGCAAATGAGCCCTCCGGGAACCCTTGCCTGCCCTAGGGGCTTGTCGGGCGGGGCCGACGCAGGGTGGGTGAGTGGGGGGGGACTGCTGCTGGCACACACCCACTCCTGAAGCCCACTGGGGCGGTCCAAGGGCTATGAGCTCGGAGCTCGGAGCTCGGGCACGGGCTGTCCCAGCAGGGCCTCGCGAGGGTGGACCGATATGCTCCCGGACCAAAAGTGTTGTAAAGGCCCAGGGCACGACTCTCCTGCGACCCCCAGCACCTCCTGGGTGCCCGCCACCACCCTTGGGCCGGGATGAGGTGCCACCTTGTGCGTGGAAGTCCCACCCAGAGGCAAGAAGCCCCCAAGGCCTGAGGGCGCGCCCGACCCTGCAGCCCTGCTGCAGCCACAGGGAACGGGATGTCTGAGAGGGCAGCCCCCACTGCCCAAGCCTCCGCTGGCAGTTCCCCGAAGGGCTGGTGGCGGCTGCGCCTCAGCAGCCAGCCTCCCTCCCACCCTCCCTGCCTCCCTCTGGTCGGGCACTGCAAGCCACACAGCCACTTGTGTCCCCTGTGTCCCTGGAGGCCGCAGCGCGTTTTGGGTTTTGGAGCGGACGGGCCCCTCTCGGCTTCCGTAGTCCATTTGCCCCCAGAGCCCGCCAGACCCCTGGCTCTAGGAGGCTGCCCAGGCGGTGCTGCCAACTGCCCCCAGGTGCTAGCTAGCGGCAGTGGCAGCGGCCAGCCACGGGGGGAGCACACACACCTGCGGGTGTCCCCGGGCCGCACACACGGACTGCCCCGTGCCTCTGTGGGTTGCAAATGAGCCCTCCGGGAACACTTGCCTGCCCTAGGGGCTTGTCGGGCGGGGCCGACGCAGGGTGGGTGAGTGGGGGGGGACTGCTGCTGGCACACACCCACTCCTGAAGCCCACTGGGGCGGTCCAAGGGCTATGAGCTCGGAGCTCGGGCACGGGCTGTCCCAGCAGGGCCTCGCGAGGGTGGACCGATATGCTCCCGGACCAAAAGTGTTGTAAAGGCCCAGGGCACGACTCTCCTGCGACCCCCAGCACCTCCTGGGTGCCCGCCACCACCCTTGGGCCGGGATGAGGTGCCACCTTGTGCGTGGAAGCCCCGCCCAGAGGCAAGAAGCCCCCAAGGCCCGAGGGCGCGCCCGACCCTGCAGCCCTGCTGCAGCCACAGGGAACGGGATGTCTGAGAGGGCAGCCCCCACTGCCCAAGCCTCCGCTGGCAGTTCCCCGAAGGGCTGGTGGCGGCTGCGCCTCAGCAGCCAGCCTCCCTCCCACCCTCCCTGCCTCCCTCTGGTCGGGCACTGCAAGCCACACAGCCACTTGTGTCCCCTGTGTCCCTGGAGGCCGCAGCGCGTTTTGGGTTTTGGAGCGGACGGGCCCCTCTCGGCTTCCGTAGTCCATTTTTCCCAGAGCCCGCCAGACCCCTGGCTCTAGGAGGCTGCCCAGGCGGTGCTGCCAACTGCCCCCAGGTGCTAGCTAGCGGCAGTGGCAGCGGCCAGCCACGGGGGGAGCACACACACCTGCGGGTGTCCCCGGGCCGCACACACGGACTGCCCCGCGCCTCCGTGGGTTGCAAATGAGCCCTCCGGGAACCCTTGCCTGCCCTAGGGGCTTGTCGGGCGGGGCCGACGCAGGGTGGGTGAGTGGGGGGGGACTGCTGCTGGCACACACCCACTCCTGAAGCCCACTGGGGCGGTCCAAGGGCTATGAGCTCGGAGCTCGGAGCTCGGGCACGGGCTGTCCCAGCAGGGCCTCGCGAGGGTGGACCGATATGCTCCCGGATCAAAAGTGTTGTAAAGGCCCAGGGCACGACTCTCCTGCGACCCCCAGCACCTCCTGGGTGCCCACCACCACCCTTGGGCCGGGATGAGGTGCCACCTTGTGCGTGGAAGCCCCGCCCAGAGGCAAGAAGCCCCCAAGGCCCGAGGGCGCGCCCGACCCTGCAGCCCTGCTGCAGCCACAGGGAACGGGATGTCTGAGAGGGCAGCCCCCACTGCCCAAGCCTCCGCTGGCAGTTCCCCGAAGGGCTGGTGGCGGCTGCGCCTCAGCAGCCAGCCTCCCTCCCACCCTCCCTGCCTCCCTCTGGTCGGGCACTGCAAGCCACACAGCCACTTGTGTCCCCTGTGTCCCTGGAGGCCGCAGCGCGTTTTGGGTTTTGGAGCGGACGGGCCCCTCTCGGCTTCCGTAGTCCATTTTTCCCAGAGCCCGCCAGACCCCTGGCTCTAGGAGGCTGCCCAGGCGGTGCTGCCAACTGCCCCCAGGTGCTAGCTAGCGGCAGTGGCAGCGGCCAGCCACGGGGGGAGCACACACACCTGCGGGTGTCCCCGGGCCGCACACACGGACTGCCCCGCGCCTCCGTGGGTTGCAAATGAGCCCTCTGGGAACCCTTGCCTGCCCTAGGGGCTTGTCGGGCGGGGCCGACGCAGGGTGGGTGAGTGGGGGGGGACTGCTGCTGGCACACACCCACTCCTGAAGCCCACTGGGGCGGTCCAAGGGCTATGAGCTCGGAGCTCGGAGCTCGGGCACGGGCTGTCCCAGCAGGGCCTCGCGAGGGTGGACCGATATGCTCCCGGACCAAAAGTGTTGTAAAGGCCCAGGGCACGACTCTCCTGCGACCCCCAGCACCTCCTGGGTGCCCGCCACCACCCTTGGGCCGGGATGAGGTGCCACCTTGTGCGTGGAAGTCCCACCCAGAGGCAAGAAGCCCCCAAGGCCTGAGGGCGCGCCCGACCCTGCAGCCCTGCTGCAGCCACAGGGAACGGGATGTCTGAGAGGGCAGCCCCCACTGCCCAAGCCTCCGCTGGCAGTTCCCCGAAGGGCTGGTGGCGGCTGCGCCTCAGCAGCCAGCCTCCCTCCCACCCTCCCTGCCTCCCTCTGGTCGGGCACTGCAAGCCACACAGCCACTTGTGTCCCCTGTGTCCCTGGAAGCCGCAGCGCGTTTTGGGTTTTGGAGCGGACGGGCCCCTCTCGGCTTCCGTAGTCCATTTGCCCCCAGAGCCCGCCAGACCCCTGGCTCTAGGAGGCTGCCCAGGCGGTGCTGCCAACTGCCCCCAGGTGCTAGCTAGCGGCAGTGGCAGCGGCCAGCCACGGGGGGAGCACACACACCTGCGGGTGTCCCCGGGCCGCACACACGGACTGCCCCGCGCCTCTGTGGGTTGCAAATGAGCCCTCCGGGAACACTTGCCTGCCCTAGGGGCTTGTCGGGCGGGGCCGACGCAGGGTGGGTGAGTGGGGGGGGACTGCTGCTGGCACACACCCACTCCTGAAGCCCACTGGGGCGGTCCAAGGGCTATGAGCTCGGAGCTCGGGCACGGGCTGTCCCAGCAGGGCCTCGCGAGGGTGGACCGATATGCTCCCGGACCAAAAGTGTTGTAAAGGCCCAGGGCACGACTCTCCTGCGACCCCCAGCACCTCCTGGGTGCCCGCCACCACCCTTGGGCCGGGATGAGGTGCCACCTTGTGCGTGGAAGCCCCGCCCAGAGGCAAGAAGCCCCCAAGGCCCGAGGGCGCGCCCGACCCTGCAGCCCTGCTGCAGCCACAGGGAACGGGATGTCTGAGAGGGCAGCCCCCACTGCCAAGCCTCCGCTGGCAGTTCCCCGAAGGGCTGGTGGCGGCTGCGCCTCAGCAGCCAGCCTCCCTCCCACCCTCCCTGCCTCCCTCTGGTCGGGCACTGCAAGCCACACAGCCACTTGTGTCCCCTGTGTCCCTGGAGGCCGCAGCGCGTTTTGGGTTTTGGAGCGGACGGGCCCCTCTCGGCTTCCGTAGTCCATTTGCCCCCAGAGCCCGCCAGACCCCTGGCTCTAGGAGGCTGCCCAGGCGGTGCTGCCAACTGCCCCCAGGTGCTAGCTAGCGGCAGTGGCAGCGGCCAGCCACGGGGGGAGCACACACACCTGCGGGTGTCCCCGGGCCGCACACACGGACTGCCCCGCGCCTCCGTGGGTTGCAAATGAGCCCTCCGGGAACCCTTGCCTGCCCTAGGGGCTTGTCGGGCGGGGCCGACGCAGGGTGGGTGAGTGGGGGGGGGACTGCTGCTGGCACACACCCACTCCTGAAGCCCACTGGGGCGGTGCAAGGGCTATGAGCTCGGAGCTCGGGCACGGGCTGTCCCAGCAGGGCCTCGCGAGGGTGGACCGATATGCTCCCGGACCAAAAGTATTGTAAAGGCCCAGGGCACGACTCTCCTGCGACCCCCAGCACCACCTGGGTGCCCGCCACCACCCTTGGGCCGGGATGAGGTGCCACCTTGTGCGTGGAAGCCCCGCCCAGAGGCAAGAAGCCCCCAAGGCCTGAGGGCGTGAACGACCCTGCAGCCCTGCTGCAGCCACAGGGAACGGGATGTCTGAGAGGGCAGCCCCCACTGCCCAAGCCTCCGCTGGCAGTTCCCCGAAGGGCTGGTGGCGGCTGCGCCTCAGCAGCCAGCCTCCCTCCCACCCTCCCTGCCTCCCTCTGGTCGGGCACTGCAAGCCACACAGCCACTTGTGTCCCCTGTGTCCCTGGAGGCCGCAGCGCGTTTTGGGTTTTGGAGCGGACGGGCCCCTCTCGGCTTCCGTAGTCCATTTTTCCCAGAGCCCGCCAGACCCCTGGCTCTAGGAGGCTGCCCAGGCGGTGCTGCCAACTGCCCCCAGGTGCTAGCTAGCGGCAGTGGCAGCGGCCAGCCACGGGGGGAGCACACACACCTGCGGGTGTCCCCGGGCCGCACACACGGACTGCCCCGCGCCTCCGTGGGTTGCAAATGAGCCCTCCGGGAACCCTTGCCTGCCCTAGGGGCTTGTCGGGCGGGGCCGACGCAGGGTGGGTGAGTGGGGGGGGACTGCTGCTGGCACACACCCACTCCTGAAGCCCACTGGGGCGGTCCAAGGGCTATGAGCTCGGAGCTCGGGCACGGGCTGTCCCAGCAGGGCCTCGCGAGGGTGGACCGATATGCTCCCGGACCAAAAGTGTTGTAAAGGCCCAGGGCACGACTCTCCTGCGACCCCCAGCACCTCCTGGGTGCCCGCCACCACCCTTGGGCCGGGATGAGGTGCCACCTTGTGCGTGGAAGCCCCGCCCAGAGGCAAGAAGCCCCCAAGGCCCGAGGGCGTGCCCGACCCTGCAGCCCTGCTGCAGCCAGAGGGAACGGGATGTCTGAGAGGGCAGCCCCCACTGCCCAAGCCTCCGCTGGCAGTTCCCCGAAGGGCTGGTGGCGGCTGCGCCTCAGCAGCCAGCCTCCCTCCCACCCTCCCTGCCTCCCTCTGGTCGGGCACTGCAAGCCACACAGCCACTTGTGTCCCCTGTGTCCCTGGAGGCCGCAGCGCGTTTTGGGTTTTGGAGCGGACGGGCCCCTCTCGGCTTCCGTAGTCCATTTGCCCCCAGAGCCCGCCAGACCCCTGGCTCTAGGAGGCTGCCCAGGCGGTGCTGCCAACTGCCCCCAGGTGCTAGCTAGCGGCAGTGGCAGCGGCCAGCCACGGGGGGAGCACACACACCTGCGGGTGTCCCCGGGCCGCACACACGGACTGCCCCGCGCCTCCGTGGGTTGCAAATGAGCCCTCAGGGAACACTTGCCTGCCCTAGGGGCTTGTCGGGCGGGGCCGACGCAGGGTGGGTGAGTGGGGGGGGACTGCTGCTGGCACACACCCACTCCTAAAGCCCACTGGGGCGGTCCAAGGGCTATGAGCTCGGAGCTCGGGCACGGGCTGTCCCAGCAGGGCCTCGCGAGGGTGGACCGATATGCTCCCGGACCAAAAGTGTTGTAAAGGCCCAGGGCACGACTCTCCTGCGACCCCCAGCACCTCCTGGGTGCCCGCCACCACCCTTGGGCCGGGATGAGGTGCCACCTTGTGCGTGGAAGCCCCGCCCAGAGGCAAGAAGCCCCCAAGGCCCGAGGGCGCGCCCGACCCTGCAGCCCTGCTGCAGCCACAGGGAACGGGATGTCTGAGAGGGCAGCCCCCACTGCCCAAGCCTCCGCTGGCAGTTCCCCGAAGGGCTGGTGGCGGCTGCGCCTCAGCAGCCAGCCTCCCTCCCACCCTCCCTGCCTCCCTCTGGTCGGGCACTGCAAGCCACACAGCCACTTGTGTCCCCTGTGTCCCTGGAGGCCGCAGCGCGTTTTGGGTTTTGGAGCGGACGGGCCCCTCTCGGCTTCCGTAGTCCATTTGCCCCCAGAGCCCGCCAGACCCCTGGCTCTAGGAGGCTGCCCAGGCGGTGCTGCCAACTGCCCCCAGGTGCTAGCTAGCGGCAGTGGCAGCGGCCAGCCACGGGGGGAGCACACACACCTGCGGGTGTCCCCGGGCCGCACACACGGACTGCCCCGCGCCTCCGTGGGTTGCAAATGAGCCCTCCGGGAACCCTTGCCTGCCCTAGGGGCTTGTCGGGCGGGGCCGACGCAGGGTGGGTGAGTGGGGGGGGACTGCTGCTGGCACACACCCACTCCTGAAGCCCACTGGGGCGGTCCAAGGGCTATGAGCTCGGAGCTCGGAGCTCGGGCACGGGCTGTCCCAGCAGGGCCTCGCGAGGGTGGACCGATATGCTCCCGGACCAAAAGTGTTGTAAAGGCCCAGGGCACGACTCTCCTGCGACCCCCAGCACCTCCTGGGTGCCCGCCACCACCCTTGGGCCGGGATGAGGTGCCACCTTGTGCGTGGAAGTCCCACCCAGAGGCAAGAAGCCCCCAAGGCCTGAGGGCGCGCCCGACCCTGCAGCCCTGCTGCAGCCACAGGGAACGGGATGTCTGAGAGGGCAGCCCCCACTGCCCAAGCCTCCGCTGGCAGTTCCCCGAAGGGCTGGTGGCGGCTGCGCCTCAGCAGCCAGCCTCCCTCCCACCCTCCCTGCCTCCCTCTGGTCGGGCACTGCAAGCCACACAGCCACTTGTGTCCCCTGTGTCCCTGGAGGCCGCAGCGCGTTTTGGGTTTTGGAGCGGACGGGCCCCTCTCGGCTTCCGTAGTCCATTTGCCCCCAGAGCCCGCCAGACCCCTGGCTCTAGGAGGCTGCCCAGGCGGTGCTGCCAACTGCCCCCAGGTGCTAGCTAGCGGCAGTGGCAGCGGCCAGCCACGGGGGGAGCACACACACCTGCGGGTGTCCCCGGGCCGCACACACGGACTGCCCCGCGCCTCCGTGGGTTGCAAATGAGCCCTCCGGGAACCCTTGCCTGCCCTAGGGGCTTGTCGGGCGGGGCCGACGCAGGGTGGGTGAGTGGGGGGGGACTGCTGCTGGCACACACCCACTCCTGAAGCGCACTGGGGCGGTCCAAGGGCTATGAGCTCGGAGCTCGGGCACGGGCTGTCCCAGCAGGGCCTCGCGAGGGTGGACCGATATGCTCCTGGAGCAAAAGTGTTGTAAAGGCCCAGGGCACGACTCTCCTGAGACCCCCAGCACCTCCTGGGTGCCCGCCACCACCCTTGGGCCGGGATGAGGTGCCACCTTGTGCGTGGAAGCCCCGCCCAGAGGCAAGAAGCCCCCAAGGCCCGAGGGCGCGCCCGACCCTGCAGCCCTGCTGCAGCCACAGGGAACGGGATGTCTGAGAGGGCAGCCCCCACTGCCCAAGCCTCCGCTGGCAGTTCCCCGAAGGGCTGGTGGCGGCTGCGCCTCAGCAGCCAGCCTCCCTCCCACCCTCCCTGCCTCCCTCTGGTCGGGCACTGCAAGCCACACAGCCACTTGTGTCCCCTGTGTCCCTGGAGGCCGCAGCGCGTTTTGGGTTTTGGAGCGGACGGGCCCCTCTCGGCTTCCGTAGTCCATTTTTCCCAGAGCCCGCCAGACCCCTGGCTCTAGGAGGCTGCCCAGGCGGTGCTGCCAACTGCCCCCAGGTGCTAGCTAGCGGCAGTGGCAGCGGCCAGCCACGGGGGGAGCACACACACCTGCGGGTGTCCCCGGGCCGCACACACGGACTGCCCCGCGCCTCCGTGGGTTGCAAATGAGCCCTCCGGGAACACTTGCCTGCCCTAGGGGCTTGTCGGGCGGGGCCGACGCAGGGTGGGTGAGTGGGGGGGGACTGCTGCTGGCACACACCCACTCCTGAAGCCCACTGGGGCGGTCCAAGGGCTATGAGCTCGGAGCTCGGAGCTCGGGCACGGGCTGTCCCAGCAGGGCCTCGCGAGGGTGGACCGATATGCTCCCGGACCAAAAGTGTTGTAAAGGCCCAGGGCACGACTCTCCTGCGACCCCCAGCACCTCCTGGGTGCCCACCACCACCCTTGGGCCGGGATGAGGTGCCACCTTGTGCGTGGAAGCCCCGCCCAGAGGCAAGAAGCCCCCAAGGCCCGAGGGCGCGCCCGACCCTGCAGCCCTGCTGCAGCCACAGGGAACGGGATGTCTGACAGGGCAGCCCCCACTGCCCAAGCCTCCGCTGGCAGTTCCCCGAAGGGCTGGTGGCGGCTGCGCCTCAGCAGCCAGCCTCCCTCCCACCCTCCCTGCCTCCCTCTGGTCGGGCACTGCAAGCCACACAGCCACTTGTGTCCCCTGTGTCCCTGGAGGCCGCAGCGCGTTTTGGGTTTTGGAGCGGACGGGCCCCTCTCGGCTTCCGTAGTCCATTTTTCCCAGAGCCCGCCAGACCCCTGGCTCTAGGAGGCTGCCCAGGCGGTGCTGCCAACTGCCCCCAGGTGCTAGCTAGCGGCAGTGGCAGCGGCCAGCCACGGGGGGAGCACACACACCTGCGGGTGTCCCCGGGCCGCACACACGGACTGCCCCGCGCCTCCGTGGGTTGCAAATGAGCCCTCCGGGAACCCTTGCCTGCCCTAGGGGCTTGTCGGGCGGGGCCGACGCAGGGTGGGTGAGTGGGGGGGGACTGCTGCTGGCACACACCCACTCCTGAAGCCCACTGGGGCGGTCCAAGGGCTATGAGCTCGGAGCTCGGAGCTCGGGCACGGGCTGTCCCAGCAGGGCCTCGCGAGGGTGGACCGATATGCTCCCGGACCAAAAGTGTTGTAAAGGCCCAGGGCACGACTCTCCTGCGACCCCCAGCACCTCCTGGGTGCCCGCCACCACCCTTGGGCCGGGATGAGGTGCCACCTTGTGCGTGGAAGTCCCACCCAGAGGCAAGAAGCCCCCAAGGCCTGAGGGCGCGCCCGACCCTGCAGCCCTGCTGCAGCCACAGGGAACGGGATGTCTGAGAGGGCAGCCCCCACTGCCCAAGCCTCCGCTGGCAGTTCCCCGAAGGGCTGGTGGCGGCTGCGCCTCAGCAGCCAGCCTCCCTCCCACCCTCCCTGCCTCCCTCTGGTCGGGCACTGCAAGCCACACAGCCACTTGTGTCCCCTGTGTCCCTGGAGGCCGCAGCGCGTTTTGGGTTTTGGAGCGGACGGGCCCCTCTCGGCTTCCGTAGTCCATTTGCCCCCAGAGCCCGCCAGACCCCTGGCTCTAGGAGGCTGCCCAGGCGGTGCTGCCAACTGCCCCCAGGTGCTAGCTAGCGGCAGTGGCAGCGGCCAGCCACGGGGGGAGCACACACACCTGCGGGTGTCCCCGGGCCGCACACACGGACTGCCCCGCGCCTCTGTGGGTTGCAAATGAGCCCTCCGGGAACCCTTGCCTGCCCTAGGGGCTTGTCGGGCGGGGCCGACGCAGGGTGGGTGAGTGGGGGGGGACTGCTGCTGGCACACACCCACTCCTGAAGCCCACTGGGGCGGTCCAAGGGCTATGAGCTCGGAGCTCGGGCACGGGCTGTCCCAGCAGGGCCTCGCGAGGGTGGACCGATATGCTCCTGGACCAAAAGTGTTGTAAAGGCCCAGGGCACGACTCTCCTGCGACCCCCAGCACCTCCTGGGTGCCCGCCACCACCCTTGGGCCGGGATGAGGTGCCACCTTGTGCGTGGAAGCCCCGCCCAGAGGCAAGAAGCCCCCAAGGCCCGAGGGCGCGCCCGACCCTGCAGCCCTGCTGCAGCCACAGGGAACGGGATGTCTGAGAGGGCAGCCCCCACTGCCCAAGCCTCCGCTGGCAGTTCCCCGAAGGGCTGGTGGCGGCTGCGCCTCAGCAGCCAGCCTCCCTCCCACCCTCCCTGCCTCCCTCTGGTCGGGCACTGCAAGCCACACAGCCACTTGTGTCCCCTGTGTCCCTGGAGGCCGCAGCGCGTTTTGGGTTTTGGAGCGGACGGGCCCCTCTCGGCTTCCGTAGTCCATTTTTCCCAGAGCCCGCCAGACCCCTGGCTCTAGGAGGCTGCCCAGGCGGTGCTGCCAACTGCCCCCAGGTGCTAGCTAGCGGCAGTGGCAGCGGCCAGCCACGGGGGGAGCACACACACCTGCGGGTGTCCCCGGGCCGCACACACGGACTGCCCCGCGCCTCCGTGGGTTGCAAATGAGCCCTCCGGGAACCCTTGCCTGCCCTAGGGGCTTGTCGGGCGGGGCCGACGCAGGGTGGGTGAGTGGGGGGGGACTGCTGCTGGCACACACCCACTCCTGAAGCCCACTGGGGCGGTCCAAGGGCTATGAGCTCGGAGCTCGGAGCTCGGGCACGGGCTGTCCCAGCAGGGCCTCGCGAGGGTGGACCGATATGCTCCCGGACCAAAAGTGTTGTAAAGGCCCAGGGCACGACTCTCCTGCGACCCCCAGCACCTCCTGGGTGCCCACCACCACCCTTGGGCCGGGATGAGGTGCCACCTTGTGCGTGGAAGCCCCGCCCAGAGGCAAGAAGCCCCCAAGGCCCGAGGGCGCGCCCGACCCTGCAGCCCTGCTGCAGCCACAGGGAACGGGATGTCTGAGAGGGCAGCCCCCACTGCCCAAGCCTCCGCTGGCAGTTCCCCGAAGGGCTGGTGGCGGCTGCGCCTCAGCAGCCAGCCTCCCTCCCACCCTCCCTGCCTCCCTCTGGTCGGGCACTGCAAGCCACACAGCCACTTGTGTCCCCTGTGTCCCTGGAGGCCGCAGCGCGTTTTGGGTTTTGGAGCGGACGGGCCCCTCTCGGCTTCCGTAGTCCATTTTTCCCAGAGCCCGCCAGACCCCTGGCTCTAGGAGGCTGCCCAGGCGGTGCTGCCAACTGCCCCCAGGTGCTAGCTAGCGGCAGTGGCAGCGGCCAGCCACGGGGGGAGCACACACACCTGCGGGTGTCCCCGGGCCGCACACACGGATGCCCCGCGCCTCCGTGGGTTGCAAATGAGCCCTCCGGGAACCCTTGCCTGCCCTAGGGGCTTGTCGGGCGGGGCCGACGCAGGGTGGGTGAGTGGGGGGGGACTGCTGCTGGCACACACCCACTCCTGAAGCCCACTGGGGCGGTCCAAGGGCTATGAGCTCGGAGCTCGGAGCTCGGGCACGGGCTGTCCCAGCAGGGCCTCGCGAGGGTGGACCGATATGCTCCCGGACCAAAAGTGTTGTAAAGGCCCAGGGCACGACTCTCCTGCGACCCCCAGCACCTCCTGGGTGCCCACCACCACCCTTGGGCCGGGATGAGGTGCCACCTTGTGCGTGGAAGCCCCGCCCAGAGGCAAGAAGCCCCCAAGGCCCGAGGGCGCGCCCGACCCTGCAGCCCTGCTGCAGCCACAGGGAACGGGATGTCTGACAGGGCAGCCCCCACTGCCCAAGCCTCCGCTGGCAGTTCCCCGAAGGGCTGGTGGCGGCTGCACCTCAGCAGCCAGCCTCCCTCCCACCCTCCCTGCCTCCCTCTGGTCGGGCACTGCAAGCCACACAGCCACTTGTGTCCCCTGTGTCCCTGGAGGCCGCAGCGCGTTTTGGGTTTTGGAGCGGACGGGCCCCTCTCGGCTTCCGTAGTCCATTTGCCCCCGGAGCCCGCCAGACCCCTGGCTCTAGGAGGCTGCCCAGGCGGTGCTGCCAACTGCCCCCAGGTGCTAGCTAGCGGCAGTGGCAGCGGCCAGCCACGGGGGGAGCACACACACCTGCGGGTGTCCCCGGGCCGCACACACGGACTGCCCCGCGCCTCCGTGGGTTGCAAATGAGCCCTCCGGGAACCCTTGCCTGCCCTAGGGGCTTGTCGGGCGGGGCCGACGCAGGGTGGGTGAGTGGGGGGGGACTGCTGCTGGCACACACCCACTCCTGAAGCCCACTGGGGCGGTCCAAGGGCTATGAACTCGGAGCTCGGGCACGGGCTGTCCCAGCAGGGCCTCGCGAGGGTGGACCGATATGCTCCCGGACCAAAAGTATTGTAAAGGCCCAGGGCACGACTCTCCTGCGACCCCCAGCACCTCCTGGGTGCCCGCCACCACCCTTGGGCCGGGATGAGGTGCCACCTTGTGCGTGGAAGCCCCGCCCAGAGGCAAGAAGCCCCCAAGGCCCGAGGGCGCGCCCGACCCTGCAGCCCTGCTGCAGCCACAGGGAACGGGATGTCTGAGAGGGCAGCCCCCACTGCCCAAGCCTCCGCTGGCAGTTCCCCGAAGGGCTGGTGGCGGCTGCGCCTCAGCAGCCAGCCTCCCTCCCACCCTCCCTGCCTCCCTCTGGTCGGGCACTGCAAGCCACACAGCCACTTGTGTCCCCTGTGTCCCTGGAGGCCGCAGCGCGTTTTGGGTTTTGGAGCGGACGGGCCCCTCTCGGCTTCCGTAGTCCATTTGCCCCCAGAGCCCGCCAGACCCCTGGCTCTAGGAGGCTGCCCAGGCGGTGCTGCCAACTGCCCCCAGGTGCTAGCTAGCGGCAGTGGCAGCGGCCAGCCACGGGGGGAGCACACACACCTGCGGGTGTCCCCGGGCCGCACACACGGACTGCCCCGCGCCTCCGTGGGTTGCAAATGAGCCCTCCGGGAACCCTTGCCTGCCCTAGGGGCTTGTCTTGCGGGGCCGACGCAGGGTGGGTGAGTGGGGGGGGTACTGCTGCTGGCACACACCCACTCCTGAAGCCCACTGGGGCGGTCCAAGGGCTATGAGCTCGGAGCTCGGGCACGGGCTGTCCCAGCAGGGCCTCGCGAGGGTGGACCGATATGCTCCCGGACCAAAAGTGTTGTAAAGGCCCAGGGCACGACTCTCCTGCGACCCCCAGCACCTCCTGGGTGCCCGCCACCACCCTTGGGCCGGGATGAGGTGCCAGCTTGTGCGTGGAAGCCCCGCCCAGAGGCAAGAAGCCCCCAAGGCCCGAGGGCGCGCCCGACCCTGCAGCCCTGCTGCAGCCACAGGGAACGGGATGTCTGAGAGGGCAGCCCCCACTGCCCAAGCCTCCGCTGGCAGTTCCCCGAAGGGCTGGTGGCGGCTGCGCCTCAGCAGCCAGCCTCCCTCCCACCCTCCCTGCCTCCCTCTGGTCGGGCACTGCAAGCCACACAGCCACTTGTGTCCCCTGTGTCCCTGGAGGCCGCAGCGCGTTTTGGGTTTTGGAGCGGACGGGCCCCTCTCGGCTTCCGTAGTCCATTTGCCCCCGGAGCCCGCCAGACCCCTGGCTCTAGGAGGCTGCCCAGGCGGTGCTGCCAACTGCCCCCAGGTGCTAGCTAGCGGCAGTGGCAGCGGCCAGCCACGGGGGGAGCACACACACCTGCGGGTGTCCCCGGGCCGCACACACGGACTGCCCCGCGCCTCTGTGGGTTGCAAATGAGCCCTCCGGGAACACTTGCCTGCCCTAGGGGCTTGTCGGGCGGGGCCGACGCAGGGTGGGTGAGTGGGGGGGGACTGCTGCTGGCACACACCCACTCCTGAAGCCCACTGGGGCGGTCCAAGGGCTATGAGCTCGGAGCTCGGGCACGGGCTGTCCCAGCAGGGCCTCGCGAGGGTGGACCGATATGCTCCCGGACCAAAAGTGTTGTAAAGGCCCAGGGCACGACTCTCCTGCGACCCCCAGCACCTCCTGGGTGCCCGCCACCACCCTTGGGCCGGGATGAGGTGCCACCTTGTGCGTGGAAGCCCCGCCCAGAGGCAAGAAGCCCCCAAGGCCCGAGGGCGCGCCCGACCCTGCAGCCCTGCTGCAGCCACAGGGAACGGGATGTCTGAGAGGGCAGCCCCCACTGCCAAGCCTCCGCTGGCAGTTCCCCGAAGGGCTGGTGGCGGCTGCGCCTCAGCAGCCAGCCTCCCTCCCACCCTCCCTGCCTCCCTCTGGTCGGGCACTGCAAGCCACACAGCCACTTGTGTCCCCTGTGTCCCTGGAGGCCGCAGCGCGTTTTGGGTTTTGGAGCGGACGGGCCCCTCTCGGCTTCCGTAGTCCATTTGCCCCCAGAGCCCGCCAGACCCCTGGCTCTAGGAGGCTGCCCAGGCGGTGCTGCCAACTGCCCCCAGGTGCTAGCTAGCGGCAGTGGCAGCGGCCAGCCACGGGGGGAGCACACACACCTGCGGGTGTCCCCGGGCCGCACACACGGACTGCCCCGCGCCTCCGTGGGTTGCAAATGAGCCCTCCGGGAACCCTTGCCTGCCCTAGGGGCTTGTCGGGCGGGGCCGACGCAGGGTGGGTGAGTGGGGGGGGGACTGCTGCTGGCACACACCCACTCCTGAAGCCCACTGGGGCGGTGCAAGGGCTATGAGCTCGGAGCTCGGGCACGGGCTGTCCCAGCAGGGCCTCGCGAGGGTGGACCGATATGCTCCCGGACCAAAAGTATTGTAAAGGCCCAGGGCACGACTCTCCTGCGACCCCCAGCACCACCTGGGTGCCCGCCACCACCCTTGGGCCGGGATGAGGTGCCACCTTGTGCGTGGAAGCCCCGCCCAGAGGCAAGAAGCCCCCAAGGCCTGAGGGCGTGAACGACCCTGCAGCCCTGCTGCAGCCACAGGGAACGGGATGTCTGAGAGGGCAGCCCCCACTGCCCAAGCCTCCGCTGGCAGTTCCCCGAAGGGCTGGTGGCGGCTGGGCCTCAGCAGCTAGCCTCCCTCCCACCCTCCCTGCCTCCCTCTGGTCGGGCACTGCAAGCCACACAGCCACTTGTGTCCCCTGTGTCCCTGGAGGCCGCAGCGCGTTTTGGGTTTTGGAGCGGACGGGCCCCTCTCGGCTTCCGTAGTCCATTTGCCCCCAGAGCCCGCCAGACCCCTGGCTCTAGGAGGCTGCCCAGGCGGTGCTGCCAACTGCCCCCAGGTGCTAGCTAGCGGCAGTGGCAGCGGCCAGCCACGGGGGGAGCACACACACCTGCGGGTGTCCCCGGGCCGCACACACGGACTGCCCCGCGCCTCCGTGGGTTGCAAATGAGCCCTCCGGGAACCCTTGCCTGCCCTAGGGGCTTGTCGGGCGGGGCCGACGCAGGGTGGGTGAGTGGGGGGGGACTGCTGCTGGCACACACCCACTCCTGAAGCCCACTGGGGCGGTCCAAGGGCTATGAGCTCGGAGCTCGGGCACGGGCTGTCCCAGCAGGGCCTCGCGAGGGTGGACCGATATGCTCCCGGACCAAAAGTGTTGTAAAGGCCCAGGGCACGACTCTCCTGCGACCCCCAGCACCTCCTGGGTGCCCGCCACCACCCTTGGGCCGGGATGAGGTGCCACCTTGTGCGTGGAAGCCCCGCCCAGAGGCAAGAAGCCCCCAAGGCCCGAGGGCGTGCCCGACCCTGCAGCCCTGCTGCAGCCAGAGGGAACGGGATGTCTGAGAGGGCAGCCCCCACTGCCCAAGCCTCCGCTGGCAGTTCCCCGAAGGGCTGGTGGCGGCTGCGCCTCAGCAGCCAGCCTCCCTCCCACCCTCCCTGCCTCCCTCTGGTCGGGCACTGCAAGCCACACAGCCACTTGTGTCCCCTGTGTCCCTGGAGGCCGCAGCGCGTTTTGGGTTTTGGAGCGGACGGGCCCCTCTCGGCTTCCGTAGTCCATTTGCCCCCAGAGCCCGCCAGACCCCTGGCTCTAGGAGGCTGCCCAGGCGGTGCTGCCAACTGCCCCCAGGTGCTAGCTAGCGGCAGTGGCAGCGGCCAGCCACGGGGGGAGCACACACACCTGCGGGTGTCCCCGGGCCGCACACACGGACTGCCCCGCGCCTCCGTGGGTTGCAAATGAGCCCTCAGGGAACACTTGCCTGCCCTAGGGGCTTGTCGGGCGGGGCCGACGCAGGGTGGGTGAGTGGGGGGGGACTGCTGCTGGCACACACCCACTCCTAAAGCCCACTGGGGCGGTCCAAGGGCTATGAGCTCGGAGCTCGGGCACGGGCTGTCCCAGCAGGGCCTCGCGAGGGTGGACCGATATGCTCCCGGACCAAAAGTGTTGTAAAGGCCCAGGGCACGACTCTCCTGCGACCCCCAGCACCTCCTGGGTGCCCGCCACCACCCTTGGGCCGGGATGAGGTGCCACCTTGTGCGTGGAAGCCCCGCCCAGAGGCAAGAAGCCCCCAAGGCCCGAGGGCGCGCCCGACCCTGCAGCCCTGCTGCAGCCACAGGGAACGGGATGTCTGAGAGGGCAGCCCCCACTGCCCAAGCCTCCGCTGGCAGTTCCCCGAAGGGCTGGTGGCGGCTGCGCCTCAGCAGCCAGCCTCCCTCCCACCCTCCCTGCCTCCCTCTGGTCGGGCACTGCAAGCCACACAGCCACTTGTGTCCCCTGTGTCCCTGGAGGCCGCAGCGCGTTTTGGGTTTTGGAGCGGACGGGCCCCTCTCGGCTTCCGTAGTCCATTTGCCCCCAGAGCCCGCCAGACCCCTGGCTCTAGGAGGCTGCCCAGGCGGTGCTGCCAACTGCCCCCAGGTGCTAGCTAGCGGCAGTGGCAGCGGCCAGCCACGGGGGGAGCACACACACCTGCGGGTGTCCCCGGGCCGCACACACGGACTGCCCCGCGCCTCCGTGGGTTGCAAATGAGCCCTCCGGGAACCCTTGCCTGCCCTAGGGGCTTGTCGGGCGGGGCCGACGCAGGGTGGGTGAGTGGGGGGGGACTGCTGCTGGCACACACCCACTCCTGAAGCCCACTGGGGCGGTCCAAGGGCTATGAGCTCGGAGCTCGGAGCTCGGGCACGGGCTGTCCCAGCAGGGCCTCGCGAGGGTGGACCGATATGCTCCCGGACCAAAAGTGTTGTAAAGGCCCAGGGCACGACTCTCCTGCGACCCCCAGCACCTCCTGGGTGCCCGCCACCACCCTTGGGCCGGGATGAGGTGCCACCTTGTGCGTGGAAGTCCCACCCAGAGGCAAGAAGCCCCCAAGGCCTGAGGGCGCGCCCGACCCTGCAGCCCTGCTGCAGCCACAGGGAACGGGATGTCTGAGAGGGCAGCCCCCACTGCCCAAGCCTCCGCTGGCAGTTCCCCGAAGGGCTGGTGGCGGCTGCGCCTCAGCAGCCAGCCTCCCTCCCACCCTCCCTGCCTCCCTCTGGTCGGGCACTGCAAGCCACACAGCCACTTGTGTCCCCTGTGTCCCTGGAGGCCGCAGCGCGTTTTGGGTTTTGGAGCGGACGGGCCCCTCTCGGCTTCCGTAGTCCATTTGCCCCCAGAGCCCGCCAGACCCCTGGCTCTAGGAGGCTGCCCAGGCGGTGCTGCCAACTGCCCCCAGGTGCTAGCTAGCGGCAGTGGCAGCGGCCAGCCACGGGGGGAGCACACACACCTGCGGGTGTCCCCGGGCCGCACACACGGACTGCCCCGCGCCTCCGTGGGTTGCAAATGAGCCCTCCGGGAACCCTTGCCTGCCCTAGGGGCTTGTCGGGCGGGGCCGACGCAGGGTGGGTGAGTGGGGGGGGACTGCTGCTGGCACACACCCACTCCTGAAGCCCACTGGGGCGGTCCAAGGGCTATGAGCTCGGAGCTCGGGCACGGGCTGTCCCAGCAGGGCCTCGCGAGGGTGGACCGATATGCTCCTGGAGCAAAAGTGTTGTAAAGGCCCAGGGCACGACTCTCCTGAGACCCCCAGCACCTCCTGGGTGCCCGCCACCACCCTTGGGCCGGGATGAGGTGCCACCTTGTGCGTGGAAGCCCCGCCCAGAGGCAAGAAGCCCCCAAGGCCCGAGGGCGCGCCCGACCCTGCAGCCCTGCTGCAGCCACAGGGAACGGGATGTCTGAGAGGGCAGCCCCCACTGCCCAAGCCTCCGCTGGCAGTTCCCCGAAGGGCTGGTGGCGGCTGCGCCTCAGCAGCCAGCCTCCCTCCCACCCTCCCTGCCTCCCTCTGGTCGGGCACTGCAAGCCACACAGCCACTTGTGTCCCCTGTGTCCCTGGAGGCCGCAGCGCGTTTTGGGTTTTGGAGCGGACGGGCCCCTCTCGGCTTCCGTAGTCCATTTTTCCCAGAGCCCGCCAGACCCCTGGCTCTAGGAGGCTGCCCAGGCGGTGCTGCCAACTGCCCCCAGGTGCTAGCTAGCGGCAGTGGCAGCGGCCAGCCACGGGGGGAGCACACACACCTGCGGGTGTCCCCGGGCCGCACACACGGACTGCCCCGCGCCTCCGTGGGTTGCAAATGAGCCCTCCGGGAACACTTGCCTGCCCTAGGGGCTTGTCGGGCGGGGCCGACGCAGGGTGGGTGAGTGGGGGGGGACTGCTGCTGGCACACACCCACTCCTGAAGCCCACTGGGGCGGTCCAAGGGCTATGAGCTCGGAGCTCAGAGCTCGGGCACGGGCTGTCCCAGCAGGGCCTCGCGAGGGTGGACCGATATGCTCCCGGACCAAAAGTGTTGTAAAGGCCCAGGGCACGACTCTCCTGCGACCCCCAGCACCTCCTGGGTGCCCACCACCACCCTTGGGCCGGGATGAGGTGCCACCTTGTGCGTGGAAGCCCCGCCCAGAGGCAAGAAGCCCCCAAGGCCCGAGGGCGCGCCCGACCCTGCAGCCCTGCTGCAGCCACAGGGAACGGGATGTCTGAGAGGGCAGCCCCCACTGCCCAAGCCTCCGCTGGCAGTTCCCCGAAGGGCTGGTGGCGGCTGCGCCTCAGCAGCCAGCCTCCCTCCCACCCTCCCTGCCTCCCTCTGGTCGGGCACTGCAAGCCACACAGCCACTTGTGTCCCCTGTGTCCCTGGAGGCCGCAGCGCGTTTTGGGTTTTGGAGCGGACGGGCCCCTCTCGGCTTCCGTAGTCCATTTTTCCCAGAGCCCGCCAGACCCCTGGCTCTAGGAGGCTGCCCAGGCGGTGCTGCCAACTGCCCCCAGGTGCTAGCTAGCGGCAGTGGCAGCGGCCAGCCACGGGGGGAGCACACACACCTGCGGGTGTCCCCGGGCCGCACACACGGACTGCCCCGCGCCTCCGTGGGTTGCAAATGAGCCCTCCGGGAACCCTTGCCTGCCCTAGGGGCTTGTCGGGCGGGGCCGACGCAGGGTGGGTGAGTGGGGGGGGACTGCTGCTGGCACACACCCACTCCTGAAGCCCACTGGGGCGGTCCAAGGGCTATGAGCTCGGAGCTCGGAGCTCGGGCACGGGCTGTCCCAGCAGGGCCTCGCGAGGGTGGACCGATATGCTCCCGGACCAAAAGTGTTGTAAAGGCCCAGGGCACGACTCTCCTGCGACCCCCAGCACCTCCTGGGTGCCCGCCACCACCCTTGGGCCGGGATGAGGTGCCACCTTGTGCGTGGAAGTCCCACCCAGAGGCAAGAAGCCCCCAAGGCCTGAGGGCGCGCCCGACCCTGCAGCCCTGCTGCAGCCACATGGAACGGGATGTCTGAGAGGGCAGCCCCCACTGCCCAAGCCTCCGCTGGCAGTTCCCCGAAGGGCTGGTGGCGGCTGCGCCTCAGCAGCCAGCCTCCCTCCCACCCTCCCTGCCTCCCTCTGGTCGGGCACTGCAAGCCACACAGCCACTTGTGTCCCCTGTGTCCCTGGAGGCCGCAGCGCGTTTTGGGTTTTGGAGCGGACGGGCCCCTCTCGGCTTCCGTAGTCCATTTGCCCCCAGAGCCCGCCAGACCCCTGGCTCTAGGAGGCTGCCCAGGCGGTGCTGCCAACTGCCCCCAGGTGCTAGCTAGCGGCAGTGGCAGCGGCCAGCCACGGGGGGAGCACACACACCTGCGGGTGTCCCCGGGCCGCACACACGGACTGCCCCGCGCCTCTGTGGGTTGCAAATGAGCCCTCCGGGAACACTTGCCTGCCCTAGGGGCTTGTCGGGCGGGGCCGACGCAGGGTGGGTGAGTGGGGGGGGACTGCTGCTGGCACACACCCACTCCTGAAGCCCACTGGGGCGGTCCAAGGGCTATGAGCTCGGAGCTCGGGCACGGGCTGTCCCAGCAGGGCCTCGCGAGGGTGGACCGATATGCTCCTGGACCAAAAGTGTTGTAAAGGCCCAGGGCACGACTCTCCTGCGACCCCCAGCACCTCCTGGGTGCCCGCCACCACCCTTGGGCCGGGATGAGGTGCCACCTTGTGCGTGGAAGCCCCGCCCAGAGGCAAGAAGCCCCCAAGGCCCGAGGGCGCGCCCGACCCTGCAGCCCTGCTGCAGCCACAGGGAACGGGATGTCTGAGAGGGCAGCCCCCACTGCCCAAGCCTCCGCTGGCAGTTCCCCGAAGGGCTGGTGGCGGCTGCGCCTCAGCAGCCAGCCTCCCTCCCACCCTCCCTGCCTCCCTCTGGTCGGGCACTGCAAGCCACACAGCCACTTGTGTCCCCTGTGTCCCTGGAGGCCGCAGCGCGTTTTGGGTTTTGGAGCGGACGGGCCCCTCTCGGCTTCCGTAGTCCATTTGCCCCCGGAGCCCGCCAGACCCCTGGCTCTAGGAGGCTGCCCAGGCGGTGCTGCCAACTGCCCCCAGGTGCTAGCTAGCGGCAGTGGCAGCGGCCAGCCACGGGGGGAGCACACACACCTGCGGGTGTCCCCGGGCCGCACACACGGACTGCCCCGCGCCTCCGTGGGTTGCAAATGAGCCCTCCGGGAACCCTTGCCTGCCCTAGGGGCTTGTCGGGCGGGGCCGACGCAGGGTGGGTGAGTGGGGGGGGACTGCTGCTGGCACACACCCACTCCTGAAGCCCACTGGGGCGGTCCAAGGGCTATGAGCTCGGAGCTCGGAGCTCGGGCACGGGCTGTCCCAGCAGGGCCTCGCGAGGGTGGACCGATATGCTCCCGGACCAAAAGTGTTGTAAAGGCCCAGGGCACGACTCTCCTGCGACCCCCAGCACCTCCTGGGTGCCCACCACCACCCTTGGGCCGGGATGAGGTGCCACCTTGTGCGTGGAAGCCCCGCCCAGAGGCAAGAAGCCCCCAAGGCCCGAGGGCGCGCCCGACCCTGCAGCCCTGCTGCAGCCACAGGGAACGGGATGTCTGAGAGGGCAGCCCCCACTGCCCAAGCCTCCGCTGGCAGTTCCCCGAAGGGCTGGTGGCGGCTGCGCCTCAGCAGCCAGCCTCCCTCCCACCCTCCCTGCCTCCCTCTGGTCGGGCACTGCAAGCCACACAGCCACTTGTGTCCCCTGTGTCCCTGGAGGCCGCAGCGCGTTTTGGGTTTTGGAGCGGACGGGCCCCTCTCGGCTTCCGTAGTCCATTTTTCCCAGAGCCCGCCAGACCCCTGGCTCTAGGAGGCTGCCCAGGCGGTGCTGCCAACTGCCCCCAGGTGCTAGCTAGCGGCAGTGGCAGCGGCCAGCCACGGGGGGAGCACACACACCTGCGGGTGTCCCCGGGCCGCACACACGGATGCCCCGCGCCTCCGTGGGTTGCAAATGAGCCCTCCGGGAACCCTTGCCTGCCCTAGGGGCTTGTCGGGCGGGGCCGACGCAGGGTGGGTGAGTGGGGGGGGACTGCTGCTGGCACACACCCACTCCTGAAGCCCACTGGGGCGGTCCAAGGGCTATGAGCTCGGAGCTCGGAGCTCGGGCACGGGCTGTCCCAGCAGGGCCTCGCGAGGGTGGACCGATATGCTCCCGGACCAAAAGTGTTGTAAAGGCCCAGGGCACGACTCTCCTGCGACCCCCAGCACCTCCTGGGTGCCCACCACCACCCTTGGGCCGGGATGAGGTGCCACCTTGTGCGTGGAAGCCCCGCCCAGAGGCAAGAAGCCCCCAAGGCCCGAGGGCGCGCCCGACCCTGCAGCCCTGCTGCAGCCACAGGGAACGGGATGTCTGACAGGGCAGCCCCCACTGCCCAAGCCTCCGCTGGCAGTTCCCCGAAGGGCTGGTGGCGGCTGCACCTCAGCAGCCAGCCTCCCTCCCACCCTCCCTGCCTCCCTCTGGTCGGGCACTGCAAGCCACACAGCCACTTGTGTCCCCTGTGTCCCTGGAGGCCGCAGCGCGTTTTGGGTTTTGGAGCGGACGGGCCCCTCTCGGCTTCCGTAGTCCATTTGCCCCCGGAGCCCGCCAGACCCCTGGCTCTAGGAGGCTGCCCAGGCGGTGCTGCCAACTGCCCCCAGGTGCTAGCTAGCGGCAGTGGCAGCGGCCAGCCACGGGGGGAGCACACACACCTGCGGGTGTCCCCGGGCCGCACACACGGACTGCCCCGCGCCTCCGTGGGTTGCAAATGAGCCCTCCGGGAACCCTTGCCTGCCCTAGGGGCTTGTCGGGCGGGGCCGACGCAGGGTGGGTGAGTGGGGGGGGACTGCTGCTGGCACACACCCACTCCTGAAGCCCACTGGGGCGGTCCAAGGGCTATGAACTCGGAGCTCGGGCACGGGCTGTCCCAGCAGGGCCTCGCGAGGGTGGACCGATATGCTCCCGGACCAAAAGTATTGTAAAGGCCCAGGGCACGACTCTCCTGCGACCCCCAGCACCTCCTGGGTGCCCGCCACCACCCTTGGGCCGGGATGAGGTGCCACCTTGTGCGTGGAAGCCCCGCCCAGAGGCAAGAAGCCCCCAAGGCCCGAGGGCGCGCCCGACCCTGCAGCCCTGCTGCAGCCACAGGGAACGGGATGTCTGAGAGGGCAGCCCCCACTGCCCAAGCCTCCGCTGGCAGTTCCCCGAAGGGCTGGTGGCGGCTGCGCCTCAGCAGCCAGCCTCCCTCCCACCCTCCCTGCCTCCCTCTGGTCGGGCACTGCAAGCCACACAGCCACTTGTGTCCCCTGTGTCCCTGGAGGCCGCAGCGCGTTTTGGGTTTTGGAGCGGACGGGCCCCTCTCGGCTTCCGTAGTCCATTTGCCCCCAGAGCCCGCCAGACCCCTGGCTCTAGGAGGCTGCCCAGGCGGTGCTGCCAACTGCCCCCAGGTGCTAGCTAGCGGCAGTGGCAGCGGCCAGCCACGGGGGGAGCACACACACCTGCGGGTGTCCCCGGGCCGCACACACGGACTGCCCCGCGCCTCCGTGGGTTGCAAATGAGCCCTCCGGGAACCCTTGCCTGCCCTAGGGGCTTGTCTTGCGGGGCCGACGCAGGGTGGGTGAGTGGGGGGGGTACTGCTGCTGGCACACACCCACTCCTGAAGCCCACTGGGGCGGTCCAAGGGCTATGAGCTCGGAGCTCGGGCACGGGCTGTCCCAGCAGGGCCTCGCGAGGGTGGACCGATATGCTCCCGGACCAAAAGTGTTGTAAAGGCCCAGGGCACGACTCTCCTGCGACCCCCAGCACCTCCTGGGTGCCCGCCACCACCCTTGGGCCGGGATGAGGTGCCAGCTTGTGCGTGGAAGCCCCGCCCAGAGGCAAGAAGCCCCCAAGGCCCGAGGGCGCGCCCGACCCTGCAGCCCTGCTGCAGCCACAGGGAACGGGATGTCTGAGAGGGCAGCCCCCACTGCCCAAGCCTCCGCTGGCAGTTCCCCGAAGGGCTGGTGGCGGCTGCGCCTCAGCAGCCAGCCTCCCTCCCACCCTCCCTGCCTCCCTCTGGTCGGGCACTGCAAGCCACACAGCCACTTGTGTCCCCTGTGTCCCTGGAGGCCGCAGCGCGTTTTGGGTTTTGGAGCGGACGGGCCCCTCTCGGCTTCCGTAGTCCATTTGCCCCCGGAGCCCGCCAGACCCCTGGCTCTAGGAGGCTGCCCAGGCGGTGCTGCCAACTGCCCCCAGGTGCTAGCTAGCGGCAGTGGCAGCGGCCAGCCACGGGGGGAGCACACACACCTGCGGGTGTCCCCGGGCCGCACACACGGACTGCCCCGCGCCTCCGTGGGTTGCAAATGAGCCCTCCGGGAACCCTTGCCTGCCCTAGGGGCTTGTCGGGCGGGGCCGACGCAGGGTGGGTGAGTGGGGGGGGACTGCTGCTGGCACACACCCACTCCTGAAGCCCACTGGGGCGGTCCAAGGGCTATGAGCTCGGAGCTCGGGCACGGGCTGTCCCAGCAGGGCCTCGCGAGGGTGGACCGATATGCTCCCGGACCAAAAGTATTGTAAAGGCCCAGGGCACGACTCTCCTGCGACCCCCAGCACCTCCTGGGTGCCCGCCACCACCCTTGGGCCGGGATGAGGTGCCACCTTGTGCGTGGAAGCCCCGCCCAGAGGCAAGAAGCCCCCAAGGCCCGAGGGCGCGCCCGACCCTGCAGCCCTGCTGCAGCCACAGGGAACAGGATGTCTGAGAGGGCAGCCCCCACTGCCCAAGCCTCCGCTGGCAGTTCCCCGAAGGGCTGGTGGCGGCTGGGCCTCAGCAGCCAGCCTCCCTCCCACCCTCCCTGCCTCCCTCTGGTCGGGCACTGCAAGCCACACAGCCACTTGTGTCCCCTGTGTCCCTGGAGGCCGCAGCGCGTTTTGGGTTTTGGAGCGGACGGGCCCCTCTCGGCTTCCGTAGTCCATTTGCCCCCGGAGCCCGCCAGACCCCTGGCTCTAGGAGGCTGCCCAGGCGGTGCTGCCAACTGCCCCCAGGTGCTAGCTAGCGGCAGTGGCAGCGGCCAGCCACGGGGGGAGCACACACACCTGCGGGTGTCCCCGGGCCGCACACACGGACTGCCCCGCGCCTCCGTGGGTTGCAAATGAGCCCTCCGGGAACCCTTGCCTGCCCTAGGGGCTTGTCGGGCGGGACCGACGCAGGGTGGGTGAGTGGGGGGGGGACTGCTGCTGGCACACACCCACTCCTGAAGCCCACTGGGGCGGTCCAAGGGCTATGAGCTCGGAGCTCGGGCACGGGCTGTCCCAGCAGGGCCTCGCGAGGGTGGACCGATATGCTCCCGGACCAAAAGTGTTGTAAAGGCCCAGGGCACGACTCTCCTGCGACCCCCAGCACCTCCTGGGTGCCCACCACCACCCTTGGGCCGGAATGAGGTGCCACCTTGTGCGTGGAAGCCCCGCCCAGAGGCAAGAAGCCCCCAAGGCCCGAGGGCGCGCCCGACCCTGCAGCCCTGCTGCAGCCACAGGGAACGGGAAGTCTGAGAGGGCAGCCCCCACTGCCCAAGCCTCCGCTGGCAGTTCCCGGAAGGGCTGGTGGCGGCTGCGCCTCAGCAGCCAGCCTCCCTCCCACCCTCCCTGCCTCCCTCTGGTCGGGCACTGCAAGCCACACAGCCACTTGTGTCCCCTGTGTCCCTGGAGGCCGCAGCGCGTTTTGGGTTTTGGAGCGGACGGGCCCCTCTCGGCTTCCGTAGTCCATTTGCCCCCGGAGCCCGCCAGACCCCTGGCTCTAGGAGGCTGCCCAGGCGGTGCTGCCAACTGCCCCCAGGTGCTAGCTAGCGGCAGTGGCAGCGGCCAGCCACGGGGGGAGCACACACACCTGCGGGTGTCCCCGGGCCGCACACACGGACTGCCCCGCGCCTCCGTGGGTTGCAAATGAGCCCTCCGGGAACCCTTGCCTGCCCTAGGGGCTTGTCGGGCGGGGCCGACGCAGGGTGGGTGAGTGGGGGGGGACTGCTGCTGGCACACACCCACTCCTGAAGCCCACTGGGGCGGTCCAAGGGCTATGAGCTCGGAGCTCGGGCACGGGCTGTCCCAGCAGGGCCTCGCGAGGGTGGACCGATATGCTCCCGGACCAAAAGTGTTGTAAAGGCCCAGGGCACGACTCTCCTGCGACCCCCAGCACCTCCTGGGTGCCCGCCACCACCCTTGGGCCGGGATGAGGTGCCACCTTGTGCGTGGAAGCCCCGCCCAGAGGCAAGAAGCCCCCAAGGCCCGAGGGCGCGCCCGACCCTGCAGCCCTGCTGCAGCCACAGGGAACGGGATGTCTGAGAGGGCAGCCCCCACTGCCCAAGCCTCCGCTGGCAGTTCCCCGAAGGGCTGGTGGCGGCTGCGCCTCAGCAGCCAGCCTCCCTCCCACCCTCCCTGCCTCCCTCTGGTCGGGCACTGCAAGCCACACAGCCACTTGTGTCCCCTGTGTCCCTGGAGGCCGCAGCGCGTTTTGGGTTTTGGAGCGGACGGGCCCCTCTCGGCTTCCGTAGTCCATTTTTCCCAGAGCCCGCCAGACCCCTGGCTCTAGGAGGCTGCCCAGGCGGTGCTGCCAACTGCCCCCAGGTGCTAGCTAGCGGCAGTGGCAGCGGCCAGCCACGGGGGGAGCACACACACCTGCGGGTGTCCCCGGGCCGCACACATGGACTGCCCCGCGCCTCCGTGGGTTGCAAATGAGCCCTCCGGGAACCCTTGCCTGCCCTAGGGGCTTGTCGGGCGGGGCCGACGTAGGGTGGGTGAGTGGGGGGGGACTGCTGCTGGCACACACCCACTCCTGAAGCCCACTGGGGCGGTCCAAGGGCTATGAGCTCGGAGCTCGGAGCTCGGGCACGGGCTGTCCCAGCAGGGCCTCGCGAGGGTGGACCGATATGCTCCCGGACCAAAAGTGTTGTAAAGGCCCAGGGCACGACTCTCCTGCGACCCCCAGCACCTCCTGGGTGCCCACCACCACCCTTGGGCCGGAATGAGGTGCCACCTTGTGCGTGGAAGCCCCGCCCAGAGGCAAGAAGCCCCCAAGGCCCGAGGGCGCGCCCGACCCTGCAGCCCTGCTGCAGCCACAGGGAACGGGATGTCTGAGAGGGCAGCCCCCACTGCCCAAGCCTCCGCTGGCAGTTCCCGGAAGGGCTGGTGGCGGCTGCGCCTCAGCAGCCAGCCTCCCTCCCACCCTCCCTGCCTCCCTCTGGTCGGGCACTGCAAGCCACACAGCCACTTGTGTCCCCTGTGTCCCTGGAGGCCGCAGCGCGTTTTGGGTTTTGGAGCGGACGGGCCCCTCTCGGCTTCCGTAGTCCATTTGCCCCCGGAGCCCGCCAGACCCCTGGCTCTAGGAGGCTGCCCAGGCGGTGCTGCCAACTGCCCCCAGGTGCTAGCTAGCGGCAGTGGCAGCGGCCAGCCACGGGGGGAGCACACACACCTGCGGGTGTCCCCGGGCCGCACACACGGACTGCCCCGCGCCTCCGTGGGTTGCAAATGAGCCCTCCGGGAACCCTTGCCTGCCCTAGGGGCTTGTCGGGCGGGGCCGACGCAGGGTGGGTGAGTGGGGGGGGACTGCTGCTGGCACACACCCACTCCTGAAGCCCACTGGGGCGGTCCAAGGGCTATGAGCTCGGAGCTCGGGCACGGGCTGTCCCAGCAGGGCCTCGCGAGGGTGGACCGATATGCTCCCGGACCAAAAGTATTGTAAAGGCCCAGGGCACGACTCTCCTGCGACCCCCAGCACCTCCTGGGTGCCCGCCACCACCCTTGGGCCGGGATGAGGTGCCACCTTGTGCGTGGAAGCCCCGCCCAGAGGCAAGAAGCCCCCAAGGCCCGAGGGCGCGCCCGACCCTGCAGCCCTGCTGCAGCCACAGGGAACAGGATGTCTGAGAGGGCAGCCCCCACTGCCCAAGCCTCCGCTGGCAGTTCCCCGAAGGGCTGGTGGCGGCTGGGCCTCAGCAGCCAGCCTCCCTCCCACCCTCCCTGCCTCCCTCTGGTCGGGCACTGCAAGCCACACAGCCACTTGTGTCCCCTGTGTCCCTGGAGGCCGCAGCGCGTTTTGGGTTTTGGAGCGGACGGGCCCCTCTCGGCTTCCGTAGTCCATTTGCCCCCGGAGCCCGCCAGACCCCTGGCTCTAGGAGGCTGCCCAGGCGGTGCTGCCAACTGCCCCCAGGTGCTAGCTAGCGGCAGTGGCAGCGGCCAGCCACGGGGGGAGCACACACACCTGCGGGTGTCCCCGGGCCGCACACACGGACTGCCCCGCGCCTCCGTGGGTTGCAAATGAGCCCTCCGGGAACCCTTGCCTGCCCTAGGGGCTTGTCGGGCGGGACCGACGCAGGGTGGGTGAGTGGGGGGGGGACTGCTGCTGGCACACACCCACTCCTGAAGCCCACTGGGGCGGTCCAAGGGCTATGAGCTCGGAGCTCGGGCACGGGCTGTCCCAGCAGGGCCTCGCGAGGGTGGACCGATATGCTCCCGGACCAAAAGTGTTGTAAAGGCCCAGGGCACGACTCTCCTGCGACCCCCAGCACCTCCTGGGTGCCCACCACCACCCTTGGGCCGGAATGAGGTGCCACCTTGTGCGTGGAAGCCCCGCCCAGAGGCAAGAAGCCCCCAAGGCCCGAGGGCGCGCCCGACCCTGCAGCCCTGCTGCAGCCACAGGGAACGGGAAGTCTGAGAGGGCAGCCCCCACTGCCCAAGCCTCCGCTGGCAGTTCCCGGAAGGGCTGGTGGCGGCTGCGCCTCAGCAGCCAGCCTCCCTCCCACCCTCCCTGCCTCCCTCTGGTCGGGCACTGCAAGCCACACAGCCACTTGTGTCCCCTGTGTCCCTGGAGGCCGCAGCGCGTTTTGGGTTTTGGAGCGGACGGGCCCCTCTCGGCTTCCGTAGTCCATTTGCCCCCGGAGCCCGCCAGACCCCTGGCTCTAGGAGGCTGCCCAGGCGGTGCTGCCAACTGCCCCCAGGTGCTAGCTAGCGGCAGTGGCAGCGGCCAGCCACGGGGGGAGCACACACACCTGCGGGTGTCCCCGGGCCGCACACACGGACTGCCCCGCGCCTCCGTGGGTTGCAAATGAGCCCTCCGTGAACACTTGCCTGCCCTAGGGGCTTGTCGGGCGGGGCCGACGCAGGGTGGGTGAGTGGGGGGGGACTGCTGCTGGCACACACCCACTCCTGAAGCCCACTGGGGCGGTCCAAGGGCTATGAGCTCGGAGCTCGGGCACGGGCTGTCCCAGCAGGGCCTCGCGAGGGTGGACCGATATGCTCCCGGACCAAAAGTGTTGTAAAGGCCCAGGGCACGACTCTCCTGCGACCCCCAGCACCTCCTGGGTGCCCGCCACCACCCTTGGGCCGGGATGAGGTGCCACCTTGTGCGTGGAAGCCCCGCCCAGAGGCAAGAAGCCCCCAAGGCCCGAGGGCGCGCCCGACCCTGCAGCCCTGCTGCAGCCACAGGGAACGGGATGTCTGAGAGGGCAGCCCCCACTGCCCAAGCCTCCGCTGGCAGTTCCCCGAAGGGCTGGTGGCGGCTGCGCCTCAGCAGCCAGCCTCCCTCCCACCCTCCCTGCCTCCCTCTGGTCGGGCACTGCAAGCCACACAGCCACTTGTGTCCCCTGTGTCCCTGGAGGCCGCAGCGCGTTTTGGGTTTTGGAGCGGACGGGCCCCTCTCGGCTTCCGTAGTCCATTTTTCCCAGAGCCCGCCAGACCCCTGGCTCTAGGAGGCTGCCCAGGCGGTGCTGCCAACTGCCCCCAGGTGCTAGCTAGCGGCAGTGGCAGCGGCCAGCCACGGGGGGAGCACACACACCTGCGGGTGTCCCCGGGCCGCACACATGGACTGCCCCGCGCCTCCGTGGGTTGCAAATGAGCCCTCCGGGAACCCTTGCCTGCCCTAGGGGCTTGTCGGGCGGGGCCGACACAGGGTGGGTGAGTGGGGGGGGACTGCTGCTGGCACACACCCACTCCTGAAGCCCACTGGGGCGGTCCAAGGGCTATGAGCTCGGAGCTCGGAGCTCGGGCACGGGCTGTCCCAGCAGGGCCTCGCGAGGGTGGACCGATATGCTCCCGGACCAAAAGTGTTGTAAAGGCCCAGGGCACGACTCTCCTGCGACCCCCAGCACCTCCTGGGTGCCCACCACCACCCTTGGGCCGGAATGAGGTGCCACCTTGTGCGTGGAAGCCCCGCCCAGAGGCAAGAAGCCCCCAAGGCCCGAGGGCGCGCCCGACCCTGCAGCCCTGCTGCAGCCACAGGGAACGGGATGTCTGAGAGGGCAGCCCCCACTGCCCAAGCCTCCGCTGGCAGTTCCCGGAAGGGCTGGTGGCGGCTGTGCCTCAGCAGCCAGCCTCCCTCCCACCCTCCCTGCCTCCCTCTGGTCGGGCACTGCAAGCCACACAGCCACTTGTGTCCCCTGTGTCCCTGGAGGCCGCAGCGCGTTTTGGGTTTTGGAGCGGACGGGCCCCTCTCGGCTTCCGTAGTCCATTTGCCCCCGGAGCCCGCCAGACCCCTGGCTCTAGGAGGCTGCCCAGGCGGTGCTGCCAACTGCCCCCAGGTGCTAGCTAGCGGCAGTGGCAGCGGCCAGCCACGGGGGGAGCACACACACCTGCGGGTGTCCCCGGGCCGCACACACGGACTGCCCCGCGCCTCCGTGGGTTGCAAATGAGCCCTCCGGGAACCCTTGCCTGCCCTAGGGGCTTGTCGGGCGGGGCCGACGCAGGGTGGGTGAGTGGGGGGGGACTGCTGCTGGCACACACCCACTCCTGAAGCCCACTGGGGCGGTCCAAGGGCTATGAGCTCGGAGCTCGGGCACGGGCTGTCCCAGCAGGGCCTCGCGAGGGTGGACCGATATGCTCCCGGACCAAAAGTGTTGTAAAGGCCCAGGGCACGACTCTCCTGCGACCCCCAGCACCTCCTGGGTGCCCGCCACCACCCTTGGGCCGGGATGAGGTGCCACCTTGTGCGTGGAAGCCCCGCCCAGAGGCAAGAAGCCCCCAAGGCCCGAGGGCGCGCCCGACCCTGCAGCCCTGCTGCAGCCACAGGGAACGGGATGTCTGAGAGGGCAGCCCCCACTGCCCAAGCCTCCGCTGGCAGTTCCCCGAAGGGCTGGTGGCGGCTGCGCCTCAGCAGCCAGCCTCCCTCCCACCCTCCCTGCCTCCCTCTGGTCGGGCACTGCAAGCCACACAGCCACTTGTGTCCCCTGTGTCCCTGGAGGCCGCAGCGCGTTTTGGGTTTTGGAGCGGACGGGCCCCTCTCGGCTTCCGTAGTCCATTTTTCCCAGAGCCCGCCAGACCCCTGGCTCTAGGAGGCTGCCCAGGCGGTGCTGCCAACTGCCCCCAGGTGCTAGCTAGCGGCAGTGGCAGCGGCCAGCCACGGGGGGAGCACACACACCTGCGGGTGTCCCCGGGCCGCACACACGGACTGCCCCGCGCCTCCGTGGGTTGCAAATGAGCCCTCCGGGAACCCTTGCCTGCCCTAAGGGCTTGTCGGGCGCGGCCGAGGTAGGGTGGGTGAGTGGGGGGGGACTGCTGCTGGCACACACCCACTCCTGAAGCCCACTGGGGCGGTCCAAGGGCTATGAGCTCGGAGCTCGGAGCTCGGGCACGGGCTGTCCCAGCAGGGCCTCGCGAGGGTGGACCGATATGCTCCCGGACCAAAAGTGTTGTAAAGGCCCAGGGCACGACTCTCCTGCGACCCCCAGCACCTCCTGGGTGCCCACCACCACCCTTGGGCCGGGATGAGGTGCCACCTTGTGTGTGGAAGCCCCGCCCAGAGGCAAGAATCCCCCAAGGCCCGAGGGCGCGCCCGACCCTGCAGCCCTGCTGCAGCCACAGGGAACGGGATGTCTGAGAGGGCAGCCCCCACTGCCCAAGCCTCCGCTGGCAGTTCCCCGAAGGGCTGGTGGCGGCTGCGCCTCAGCAGCCAGCCTCCCTCCCACCCTCCCTGCCTCCCTCTGGTCGGGCACTGCAAGCCACACAGCCACTTGTGTCCCCTGTGTCCCTAGAGGCCGCAGCGCGTTTTGGGTTTTGGAGCGGACGGGCCCCTCTCGGCTTCCGTAGTCCATTTGCCCCCGGAGCCCGCCAGACCCCTGGCTCTAGGAGGCTGCCCAGGCGGTGCTGCCAACTGCCCCCAGGTGCTAGCTAGCGGCAGTGGCAGCGGCCAGCCACGGGGGGAGCACACACACCTGCGGGTGTCCCCGGGCCGCACACACGGACTGCCCCGCGCCTCCGTGGGTTGCAAATGAGCCCTCCGGGAACCCTTGCCTGCCCTAGGGGCTTGTCGGGCGGGGCCGACGCAGGGTGGGTGAGTGGGAGGGGACTGCTGCTGGCACACACCCACTCCTGAAGCCCACTGGGGCGGTCCAAGGGCTATGAGCTCGGAGCTCGGGCACGGGCTGTCCCAGCAGGGCCTCGCGAGGGTGGACCGATATGCTCCCGGACCAAAAGTATTGTAAAGGCCCAGGGCACGACTCTCCTGCGACCCCCAGCACCTCCTGGGTGCCCGCCACCACCCTTGGGCCGGGATGAGGTGCCACCTTGTGCGTGGAAGCCCCGCCCAGAGGCAAGAAGCCCCCAAGGCCCGAGGGCGCGCCCGACCCTGCAGCCCTGCTGCAGCCACAGGGAACAGGATGTCTGAGAGGGCAGCCCCCACTGCCCAAGCCTCCGCTGGCAGTTCCCCGAAGGGCTGGTGGCGGCTGGGCCTCAGCAGCCAGCCTCCCTCCCACCCTCCCTGCCTCCCTCTGGTCGGGCACTGCAAGCCACACAGCCACTTGTGTCCCCTGTGTCCCTGGAGGCCGCAGCGCGTTTTGGGTTTTGGAGCGGACGGGCCCCTCTCGGCTTCCGTAGTCCATTTGCCCCCAGAGCCCTCCAGACCCCTGGCTCTAGGAGGCTGCCCAGGCGGTGCTGCCAACTGCCCCCAGGTGCTAGCTAGCGGCAGTGGCAGCGGCCAGCCACGGGGGGAGCACACACACCTGCGGGTGTCCCCGGGCCGCACACACGGACTGCCCCGCGCCTCCGTGGGTTGCAAATGAGCCCTCCGGAAACCCTTGCCTGCCCTAGGGGCTTGTCGGGCGGGGCCGACGCAGGGTGGGTGAGTGGGGGGGGGACTGCTGCTGGCACACACCCACTCCTGAAGCCCACTGGGGCGGTCCAAGGGCTATGAGCTCGGAGCTCGGGCACGGGCTGTCCCAGCAGGGCCTCGCGAGGGTGGACCGATATGCTCCCGGACCAAAAGTGTTGTAAAGGCCCAGGGCACGACTCTCCTGCGACCCCCAGCACCTCCTGGGTGCCCGCCACCACCCTTGGGCCGGGATGAGGTGCCACCTTGTGCGTGGAAGCCCCGCCCAGAGGCAAGAAGCCCCCAAGGCCCGAGGGCGCGCCCGACCCTGCAGCCCTGCTGCAGCCACAGGGAACGGGATGTCTGAGAGGGCAGCCCCCACTGCCCAAGCCTCCGCTGGCAGTTCCCCGAAGGGCTGGTGGCGGCTGCGCCTCAGCAGCCAGCCTCCCTCCCACCCTCCCTGCCTCCCTCTGGTCGGGCACTGCAAGCCACACAGCCACTTGTGTCCCCTGTGTCCCTGGAGGCCGCAGCGCGTTTTGGGTTTTGGAGCGGACGGGCCCCTCTCGGCTTCCGTAGTCCATTTTTCCCAGAGCCCGCCAGACCCCTGGCTCTAGGAGGCTGCCCAGGCGGTGCTGCCAACTGCCCCCAGGTGCTAGCTAGCGGCAGTGGCAGCGGCCAGCCACGGGGGGAGCACACACACCTGCGGGTGTCCCCGGGCCGCACACACGGACTGCCCCGCGCCTCCGTGGGTTGCAAATGAGCCCTCCGGGAACCCTTGCCTGCCCTAAGGGCTTGTCGGGCGCGGCCGAGGTAGGGTGGGTGAGTGGGGGGGGACTGCTGCTGGCACACACCCACTCCTGAAGCCCACTGGGGCGGTCCAAGGGCTATGAGCTCGGAGCTCGGAGCTCGGGCACGGGCTGTCCCAGCAGGGCCTCGCGAGGGTGGACCGATATGCTCCCGGACCAAAAGTGTTGTAAAGGCCCAGGGCACGACTCTCCTGCGACCCCCAGCACCTCCTGGGTGCCCACCACCACCCTTGGGCCGGGATGAGGTGCCACCTTGTGTGTGGAAGCCCCGCCCAGAGGCAAGAATCCCCCAAGGCCCGAGGGCGCGCCCGACCCTGCAGCCCTGCTGCAGCCACAGGGAACGGGATGTCTGAGAGGGCAGCCCCCACTGCCCAAGCCTCCGCTGGCAGTTCCCCGAAGGGCTGGTGGCGGCTGCGCCTCAGCAGCCAGCCTCCCTCCCACCCTCCCTGCCTCCCTCTGGTCGGGCACTGCAAGCCACACAGCCACTTGTGTCCCCTGTGTCCCTAGAGGCCGCAGCGCGTTTTGGGTTTTGGAGCGGACGGGCCCCTCTCGGCTTCCGTAGTCCATTTGCCCCCGGAGCCCGCCAGACCCCTGGCTCTAGGAGGCTGCCCAGGCGGTGCTGCCAACTGCCCCCAGGTGCTAGCTAGCGGCAGTGGCAGCGGCCAGCCACGGGGGGAGCACACACACCTGCGGGTGTCCCCGGGCCGCACACACGGACTGCCCCGCGCCTCCGTGGGTTGCAAATGAGCCCTCCGGGAACCCTTGCCTGCCCTAGGGGCTTGTCGGGCGGGGCCGACGCAGGGTGGGTGAGTGGGAGGGGACTGCTGCTGGCACACACCCACTCCTGAAGCCCACTGGGGCGGTCCAAGGGCTATGAGCTCGGAGCTCGGGCACGGGCTGTCCCAGCAGGGCCTCGCGAGGGTGGACCGATATGCTCCCGGACCAAAAGTATTGTAAAGGCCCAGGGCACGACTCTCCTGCGACCCCCAGCACCTCCTGGGTGCCCGCCACCACCCTTGGGCCGGGATGAGGTGCCACCTTGTGCGTGGAAGCCCCGCCCAGAGGCAAGAAGCCCCCAAGGCCCGAGGGCGCGCCCGACCCTGCAGCCCTGCTGCAGCCACAGGGAACAGGATGTCTGAGAGGGCAGCCCCCACTGCCCAAGCCTCCGCTGGCAGTTCCCCGAAGGGCTGGTGGCGGCTGGGCCTCAGCAGCCAGCCTCCCTCCCACCCTCCCTGCCTCCCTCTGGTCGGGCACTGCAAGCCACACAGCCACTTGTGTCCCCTGTGTCCCTGGAGGCCGCAGCGCGTTTTGGGTTTTGGAGCGGACGGGCCCCTCTCGGCTTCCGTAGTCCATTTGCCCCCAGAGCCCTCCAGACCCCTGGCTCTAGGAGGCTGCCCAGGCGGTGCTGCCAACTGCCCCCAGGTGCTAGCTAGTGGCAGTGGCAGCGGCCAGCCACGGGGGGAGCACACACACCTGCGGGTGTCCCCGGGCCGCACACACGGACTGCCCCGCGCCTCCGTGGGTTGCAAATGAGCCCTCCGGAAACCCTTGCCTGCCCTAGGGGCTTGTCGGGCGGGGCCGACGCAGGGTGGGTGAGTGGGGGGGGGACTGCTGCTGGCACACACCCACTCCTGAAGCCCACTGGGGCGGTCCAAGGGCTATGAGCTCGGAGCTCGGGCACGGGCTGTCCCAGCAGGGCCTCGCGAGGGTGGACCGATATGCTCCCGGACCAAAAGTGTTGTAAAGGCCCAGGGCACGACTCTCCTGCGACCCCCAGCACCTCCTGGGTGCCCGCCACCACCCTTGGGCCGGGATGAGGTGCCACCTTGTGCGTGGAAGCCCCGCCCAGAGGCAAGAAGCCCCCAAGGCCCGAGGGCGCGCCCGACCCTGCAGCCCTGCTGCAGCCACAGGGAACGGGATGTCTGAGAGGGCAGCCCCCACTGCCCAAGCCTCCGCTGGCAGTTCCCCGAAGGGCTGGTGGCGGCTGCGCCTCAGCAGCCAGCCTCCCTCCCACCCTCCCTGCCTCCCCCTGGTCGGGCACTGCAAGCCACACAGCCACTTGTGTCCCCTGTGTCCCTGGAGGCCGCAGCGCGTTTTGGGTTTTGGAGCGGACAGGCCCCTCTCGGCTTCCGTAGTCCATTTGCCCCCAGAGCCCGCCAGACCCCTGGCTCTAGGAGGCTGCCCAGGTGGTGCTGCCAACTGTCCCCAGGTGCTAGCTAGCGGCAGTGGCAGCGGCCAGCCACGGGGGGAGTACACACACCTGCGGGTGTCCCCGGGCCGCACACACGGACTGCCCCGCGCCTCCGTGGGTTGCAAATGAGCCCTCCGGGAACCCTTGCCTGCCCTAGGGGCTTGTCGGGCGGGGCCGACGCAGGGTGGGTGAGTGGGGGGGGACTGCTGCTGGCACACACCCACTCCTGAAGTCCACTGGGGCGGTCCAAGGGCTATGAGCTCGGAGCTCGGGCACGGGCTGTCCCAGCAGGGCCTCGCGAGGGTGGACCGATATGCTCCTGGACCAAAAGTGTTGTAAAGGCCCAGGGCACGACTCTCCTGCGACCCCCAGCACCTCCTGGGTGCCCGCCACCACCCTTGGGCCGGGATGAGGTGCCACCTTGTGCGTGGAAGCCCCGGCCAGAGGCAAGAAGCCCCCAAGGCCCGAGGGCGCGCCCGACCCTGCAGCCCTGCTGCAGCCACAGGGAACGGGATGTCTGAGAGGGCAGCCCCCACTGCCCAAGCCTCCGCTGGCAGTTCCCCGAAGGGCTGGTGGCGGCTGCGCCTCAGCAGCCAGCCTCCCTCCCACCCTCCCTGCCTCCCTCTGGTCGGGCACTGCAAGCCACACAGCCACTTGTGTCCCCTGTGTCCCTGGAGGCCGCAGCGCGTTTTGGGTTTTGGAGCGGACGGGCCCCTCTCGGCTTCCGTAGTCCATTTGCCCCCAGAGCCCGCCAGACCCCTGGCTCTAGGAGGCTGCCCAGGCGGTGCTGCCAACTGCCCCCAGGTGCTAGCTAGCGGCAGTGGCAGCGGCCAGCCACGGGGGGAGCACACACACCTGCGGGTATCCCCGGGCCGCACACACGGACTGCCCCGCGCCTCCGTGGGTTGCAAATGAGCCCTCCGGGAACCCTTGCCTGCCCTAGGGGCTTGTCGGGCGGGGCCGACGCAGGGTGGGTGAGTGGGGGGGGACTGCTGCTGGCACACACCCACTCCTGAAGCCCACTGGGGCGGTCCAAGGGCTATGAGCTCGGAGCTCGGGCATGGGCTGTCCCAGCAGGGCCTCGCGAGGGTGGACCGATATGCTCCCGGACCAAAAGTGTTGTAAAGGCCCAGGGCACGACTCTCCTGCGACCCCCAGCACCTCCTGGGTGCCCGCCACCACCCTTGGGCCGGGATGAGGTGCCACCTTGTGCGTGGAAGCCCCGCCCAGAGGCAAGAAGCCCCCAAGGCCCGAGGGCGCGCCCGACCCTGCAGCCCTGCTGCAGCCACAGGGAACGGGATGTCTGAGAGGGCAGCCCCCACTGCCCAAGCCTCCGCTGGCAGTTCCCCGAAGGGCTGGTGGCGGCTGCGCCTCAGCAGCCAGCCTCCCTCCCACCCTCCCTGCCTCCCTCTGGTCGGGCACTGCAAGCCACACAGCCACTTGTGTCCCCTGTGTCCCTGGAGGCCGCAGTGCGTTTTGGGTTTTGGAGCGGACGGGCCCCTCTCGGCTTCCGTAGTCCATTTGCCCCCAGAGCCCGCCAGACCCCTGGCTCTAGGAGGCTGCCCAGGCGGTGCTGCCAACTGCCCCCAGGTGCTAGCTAGCGGCAGTGGCAGCGGCCAGCCACGGGGGGAGCACACACACCTGCGGGTGTCCCCGGGCCGCACACACGGACTGCCCCGCGCCTCCGTGGGTTGCAAATGAGCCCTCCGGGAACCCTTGCCTGCCCTAGGGGCTTGTCGGGCGGGGCCGACGCAGGGTGGGTGAGTGGGGGGGGACTGCTGCTGGCACACACCCACTCCTGAAGCCCACTGGGGCGGTCCAAGTGCTATGAGCTCGGAGCTCGGGCACGGGCTGTCCCAGCAGGGCCTCGCGAGGGTGGACCGATATGCTCCCGGACCAAAAGTATTGTAAAGGCCCAGGGCACGACTCTCCTGCGACCCCCAGCACCTCCTGGGTGCCCGCCACCACCCTTGGGCCGGGATGAGGTGCCACCTTGTGCGTGGAAGCCCCGGCCAGAGGCAAGAAGCCCCCAAGGCCCGAGGGCGCGCCCGACCCTGCAGCCCTGCTGCAGCCACAGGGAACGGGATGTCTGAGAGGGCAGCCCCCACTGCCCAAGCCTCCGCTGGCAGTTCCCCGAAGGGCTGGTGGCGGCTGCGCCTCAGCAGCCAGCCTCCCTCCCACCCTCCCTGCCTCCCTCTGGTCGGGCACTGCAAGCCACACAGCCACTTGTGTCCCCTGTGTCCCTGGAGGCCGCAGCGCGTTTTGGGTTTTGGAGCGGACGGGCCCCTCTCGGCTTCCGTAGTCCATTTGCCCCCAGAGCCCGCCAGACCCCTGGCTCTAGGAGGCTGCCCAGGCGGTGCTGCCAACTGCCCCCAGGTGCTAGCTAGCGGCAGTGGCAGCGGCCAGCCACGGGGGGAGCACACACACCTGCGGGTGTCCCCGGGCCGCACACACGGACTGCCCCGCGCCTCCGTGGGTTGCAAATGAGCCCTCCGGGAACCCTTGCCTGCCCTAGGGGCTTGTCGGGCGGGGCCGACGCAGGGTGGGTGAGTGGGGGGGGACTGCTGCTGGCACACACCCACTCCTGAAGCCCACTGGGGCGGTCCAAGGGCTATGAGCTCGGAGCTCGGGCATGGGCTGTCCCAGCAGGGCCTCGCGAGGGTGGACCGATATGCTCCCGGACCAAAAGCGTTGTAAAGGCCCAGGGCACGACTCTCCTGCGACCCCCAGCACCTCCTGGGTGCCCACCACCACCCTTGGGCCGGGATGAGGTGCCACCTTGTGTGTGGAAGCCCCGCCCAGAGGCAAGAAGCCCCCAAGGCCCGAGGGCGCGCCCGACCCTGCAGCCCTGCTGCAGCCACAGGGAACGGGATGTCTGAGAGGGCAGCCCCCACTGCCCAAGCCTCCGCTGGCAGTTCCCCGAAGGGCTGGTGGCGGCTGGGCCTCAGCAGCCAGCCTCCCTCCCACCCTCCCTGCCTCCCTCTGGTCGGGCACTGCAAGCCACACAGCCACTTGTGTCCCCTGTGTCCCTGGAGGCCGCAGCGCGTTTTGGGTTTTGGAGCGGACGGGCCCCTCTCGGCTTCCGTAGTCCATTTGCCCCCAGAGCCCTCCAGACCCCTGGCTCTAGGAGGCTGCCCAGGCGGTGCTGCCAACTGCCCCCAGGTGCTAGCTAGTGGCAGTGGCAGCGGCCAGCCACGGGGGGAGCACACACACCTGCGGGTGTCCCCGGGCCGCACACACGGACTGCCCCGCGCCTCCGTGGGTTGCAAATGAGCCCTCCGGAAACCCTTGCCTGCCCTAGGGGCTTGTCGGGCGGGGCCGACGCAGGGTGGGTGAGTGGGGGGGGGACTGCTGCTGGCACACACCCACTCCTGAAGCCCACTGGGGCGGTCCAAGGGCTATGAGCTCGGAGCTCGGGCACGGGCTGTCCCAGCAGGGCCTCGCGAGGGTGGACCGATATGCTCCCGGACCAAAAGTGTTGTAAAGGCCCAGGGCACGACTCTCCTGCGACCCCCAGCACCTCCTGGGTGCCCGCCACCACCCTTGGGCCGGGATGAGGTGCCACCTTGTGCGTGGAAGCCCCGCCCAGAGGCAAGAAGCCCCCAAGGCCCGAGGGCGCGCCCGACCCTGCAGCCCTGCTGCAGCCACAGGGAACGGGATGTCTGAGAGGGCAGCCCCCACTGCCCAAGCCTCCGCTGGCAGTTCCCCGAAGGGCTGGTGGCGGCTGCGCCTCAGCAGCCAGCCTCCCTCCCACCCTCCCTGCCTCCCCCTGGTCGGGCACTGCAAGCCACACAGCCACTTGTGTCCCCTGTGTCCCTGGAGGCCGCAGCGCGTTTTGGGTTTTGGAGCGGACAGGCCCCTCTCGGCTTCCGTAGTCCATTTGCCCCCAGAGCCCGCCAGACCCCTGGCTCTAGGAGGCTGCCCAGGTGGTGCTGCCAACTGTCCCCAGGTGCTAGCTAGCGGCAGTGGCAGCGGCCAGCCACGGGGGGAGTACACACACCTGCGGGTGTCCCCGGGCCGCACACACGGACTGCCCCGCGCCTCCGTGGGTTGCAAATGAGCCCTCCGGGAACCCTTGCCTGCCCTAGGGGCTTGTCGGGCGGGGCCGACGCAGGGTGGGTGAGTGGGGGGGGACTGCTGCTGGCACACACCCACTCCTGAAGTCCACTGGGGCGGTCCAAGGGCTATGAGCTCGGAGCTCGGGCACGGGCTGTCCCAGCAGGGCCTCGCGAGGGTGGACCGATATGCTCCTGGACCAAAAGTGTTGTAAAGGCCCAGGGCACGACTCTCCTGCGACCCCCAGCACCTCCTGGGTGCCCGCCACCACCCTTGGGCCGGGATGAGGTGCCACCTTGTGCGTGGAAGCCCCGGCCAGAGGCAAGAAGCCCCCAAGGCCCGAGGGCGCGCCCGACCCTGCAGCCCTGCTGCAGCCACAGGGAACGGGATGTCTGAGAGGGCAGCCCCCACTGCCCAAGCCTCCGCTGGCAGTTCCCCGAAGGGCTGGTGGCGGCTGCGCCTCAGCAGCCAGCCTCCCTCCCACCCTCCCTGCCTCCCTCTGGTCGGGCACTGCAAGCCACACAGCCACTTGTGTCCCCTGTGTCCCTGGAGGCCGCAGCGCGTTTTGGGTTTTGGAGCGGACGGGCCCCTCTCGGCTTCCGTAGTCCATTTGCCCCCAGAGCCCGCCAGACCCCTGGCTCTAGGAGGCTGCCCAGGCGGTGCTGCCAACTGCCCCCAGGTGCTAGCTAGCGGCAGTGGCAGCGGCCAGCCACGGGGGGAGCACACACACCTGCGGGTATCCCCGGGCCGCACACACGGACTGCCCCGCGCCTCCGTGGGTTGCAAATGAGCCCTCCGGGAACCCTTGCCTGCCCTAGGGGCTTGTCGGGCGGGGCCGACGCAGGGTGGGTGAGTGGGGGGGGACTGCTGCTGGCACACACCCACTCCTGAAGCCCACTGGGGCGGTCCAAGGGCTATGAGCTCGGAGCTCGGGCATGGGCTGTCCCAGCAGGGCCTCGCGAGGGTGGACCGATATGCTCCCGGACCAAAAGTGTTGTAAAGGCCCAGGGCACGACTCTCCTGCGACCCCCAGCACCTCCTGGGTGCCCGCCACCACCCTTGGGCCGGGATGAGGTGCCACCTTGTGCGTGGAAGCCCCGCCCAGAGGCAAGAAGCCCCCAAGGCCCGAGGGCGCGCCCGACCCTGCAGCCCTGCTGCAGCCACAGGGAACGGGATGTCTGAGAGGGCAGCCCCCACTGCCCAAGCCTCCGCTGGCAGTTCCCCGAAGGGCTGGTGGCGGCTGCGCCTCAGCAGCCAGCCTCCCTCCCACCCTCCCTGCCTCCCTCTGGTCGGGCACTGCAAGCCACACAGCCACTTGTGTCCCCTGTGTCCCTGGAGGCCGCAGTGCGTTTTGGGTTTTGGAGCGGACGGGCCCCTCTCGGCTTCCGTAGTCCATTTGCCCCCAGAGCCCGCCAGACCCCTGGCTCTAGGAGGCTGCCCAGGCGGTGCTGCCAACTGCCCCCAGGTGCTAGCTAGCGGCAGTGGCAGCGGCCAGCCACGGGGGGAGCACACACACCTGCGGGTGTCCCCGGGCCGCACACACGGACTGCCCCGCGCCTCCGTGGGTTGCAAATGAGCCCTCCGGGAACCCTTGCCTGCCCTAGGGGCTTGTCGGGCGGGGCCGACGCAGGGTGGGTGAGTGGGGGGGGACTGCTGCTGGCACACACCCACTCCTGAAGCCCACTGGGGCGGTCCAAGTGCTATGAGCTCGGAGCTCGGGCACGGGCTGTCCCAGCAGGGCCTCGCGAGGGTGGACCGATATGCTCCCGGACCAAAAGTATTGTAAAGGCCCAGGGCACGACTCTCCTGCGACCCCCAGCACCTCCTGGGTGCCCGCCACCACCCTTGGGCCGGGATGAGGTGCCACCTTGTGCGTGGAAGCCCCGGCCAGAGGCAAGAAGCCCCCAAGGCCCGAGGGCGCGCCCGACCCTGCAGCCCTGCTGCAGCCACAGGGAACGGGATGTCTGAGAGGGCAGCCCCCACTGCCCAAGCCTCCGCTGGCAGTTCCCCGAAGGGCTGGTGGCGGCTGCGCCTCAGCAGCCAGCCTCCCTCCCACCCTCCCTGCCTCCCTCTGGTCGGGCACTGCAAGCCACACAGCCACTTGTGTCCCCTGTGTCCCTGGAGGCCGCAGCGCGTTTTGGGTTTTGGAGCGGACGGGCCCCTCTCGGCTTCCGTAGTCCATTTGCCCCCAGAGCCCGCCAGACCCCTGGCTCTAGGAGGCTGCCCAGGCGGTGCTGCCAACTGCCCCCAGGTGCTAGCTAGCGGCAGTGGCAGCGGCCAGCCACGGGGGGAGCACACACACCTGCGGGTGTCCCCGGGCCGCACACACGGACTGCCCCGCGCCTCCGTGGGTTGCAAATGAGCCCTCCGGGAACCCTTGCCTGCCCTAGGGGCTTGTCGGGCGGGGCCGACGCAGGGTGGGTGAGTGGGGGGGGACTGCTGCTGGCACACACCCACTCCTGAAGCCCACTGGGGCGGTCCAAGGGCTATGAGCTCGGAGCTCGGGCATGGGCTGTCCCAGCAGGGCCTCGCGAGGGTGGACCGATATGCTCCCGGACCAAAAGCGTTGTAAAGGCCCAGGGCACGACTCTCCTGCGACCCCCAGCACCTCCTGGGTGCCCGCCACCACCCTTGGGCCGGGATGAGGTGCCACCTTGTGCGTGGAAGTCCCGCCCAGAGGCAAGAAGCCCCCAAGGCCCGAGGGCGCGCCCGACCCTGCAGCCCTGCTGCAGCCACAGGGAACGGGATGTCTGAGAGGGCAGCCCCCACTGCCCAAGCCTCCGCTGGCAGTTCCCCGAAGGGCTGGTGGCGGCTGCGCCTCAGCAGCCAGCCTCCCTCCCACCCTCCCTGCCTCCCTCTGGTCGGGCACTGCAAGCCACACAGCCACTTGTGTCCCCTGTGTCCCTGGAGGCCGCAGCGCGTTTTGGGTTTTGGAGCGGACGGGCCCCTCTCGGCTTCCGTAGTCCATTTGCCCCCAGAGCCCGCCAGACCCCTGGCTCTAGGAGGCTGCCCAGGCGGTGCTGCCAACTGCCCCCAGGTGCTAGCTAGCGGCAGTGGCAGCGGCCAGCCACGGGGGGAGCACACACACCTGCGGGTGTCCCCGGGCCGCACACACGGACTGCCCCGCGCCTCCGTGGGTTGCAAATGAGCCCTCCGGGAACCCTTACCTGCCCTAGGGGCTTGTCGGGCGGGGCCGACACAGGGTGGGTGAGTGGGGGGGGACTGCTGCTGGCACACACCCACTCCTGAAGCCCACTGGGGCGGTCCAAGGGCTATGAGCTCGGAGCTCGGAGCTCGGGCACGGGCTGTCCCAGCAGGGCCTCGCGAGGGTGGACCGATATGCTCCCGGACCAAAAGTATTGTAAAGGCCCAGGGCACGAATCTCCTGCGACCCCCAGCACCTCCTGGGTGCCCGCCACCACCCTTGGGCCGGGATGAGGTGCCACCTTGTGCGTGGAAGCCCCGGCCAGAGGCAAGAAGCCCCCAAGGCCCGAGGGCGCGCCCGACCCTGCAGCCCTGCTGCAGCCACAGGGAACGGGATGTCTGAGAGGGCAGCCCCCACTGCCCAAGCCTCCGCTGGCAGTTCCCCGAAGGGCTGGTGGCGGCTGCGCCTCAGCAGCCAGCCTCCCTCCCACCCTCCCTGCCTCCCTCTGGTCGGGCACTGCAAGCCACACAGCCACTTGTGTCCCCTGTGTCCCTGGAGGCCGCAGCGCGTTTTGGGTTTTGGAGCGGACGGGCCCCTCTCGGCTTCCGTAGTCCATTTGCCCCCAGAGCCCGCCAGACCCCTGGCTCTAGGAGGCTGCCCAGGCGGTGCTGCCAACTGCCCCCAGGTGCTAGCTAGCGGCAGTGGCAGCGGCCAGCCACGGGGGGAGCACACACACCTGCGGGTGTCCCCGGGCCGCACACACGGACTGCCCCGCGCCTCCGTGGGTTGCAAATGAGCCCTCCGGGAACCCTTGCCTGCCCTAGGGGCTTGTCGGGCGGGGCCGACGCAGGGTGGGTGAGTGGGGGGGGACTGCTGCTGGCACACACCCACTCCTGAAGCCCACTGGGGCGGTCCAAGGGCTATGAGCTCGGAGCTCGGGCATGGGCTGTCCCAGCAGGGCCTCGCGAGGGTGGACCGATATGCTCCCGGACCAAAAGCGTTGTAAAGGCCCAGGGCACGACTCTCCTGCGACCCCCAGCACCTCCTGGGTGCCCGCCACCACCCTTGGGCCGGGATGAGGTGCCACCTTGTGCGTGGAAGTCCCGCCCAGAGGCAAGAAGCCCCCAAGGCCCGAGGGCGCGCCCGACCCTGCAGCCCTGCTGCAGCCACAGGGAACGGGATGTCTGAGAGGGCAGCCCCCACTGCCCAAGCCTCCGCTGGCAGTTCCCCGAAGGGCTGGTGGCGGCTGCGCCTCAGCAGCCAGCCTCCCTCCCACCCTCCCTGCCTCCCTCTGGTCGGGCACTGCAAGCCACACAGCCACTTGTGTCCCCTGTGTCCCTGGAGGCCGCAGCGCGTTTTGGGTTTTGGAGCGGACGGGCCCCTCTCGGCTTCCGTAGTCCATTTGCCCCCAGAGCCCGCCAGACCCCTGGCTCTAGGAGGCTGCCCAGGCGGTGCTGCCAACTGCCCCCAGGTGCTAGCTAGCGGCAGTGGCAGCGGCCAGCCACGGGGGGAGCACACACACCTGCGGGTGTCCCCGGGCCGCACACACGGACTGCCCCGCGCCTCCGTGGGTTGCAAATGAGCCCTCCGGGAACCCTTGCCTGCCCTAGGGGCTTGTCGGGCGGGGCCGACACAGGGTGGGTGAGTGGGGGGGGACTGCTGCTGGCACACACCCACTCCTGAAGCCCACTGGGGCGGTCCAAGGGCTATGAGCTCGGAGCTCGGAGCTCGGGCACGGGCTGTCCCAGCAGGGCCTCGCGAGGGTGGACCGATATGCTCCCGGACCAAAAGTGTTGTAAAGGCCCAGGGCACAACTCTCCTGCGACCCCCAGCACCTCCTGGGTGCCCACCACCACCCTTGGGCCGGAATGAGGTGCCACCTTGTGCGTGGAAGCCCCGCCCAGAGGCAAGAAGCCCCCAAGGCCCGAGGGCGCGCCCGACCCTGCAGCCCTGCTGCAGCCACAGGGAACGGGATGTCTGAGAGGGCAGCCCCCACTGCCCAAGCCTCCGCTGGCAGTTCCCCGAAGGGCTGGTGGCGGCTGCGCCTCAGCAGCCAGCCTCCCTCCCACCCTCCCTGCCTCCCTCTGGTCGGGCACTGCAAGCCACACAGCCACTTGTGTCCCCTGTGTCCCTGGAGGCCGCAGCGCGTTTTGGGTTTTGGAGCGGACGGGCCCCTCTCGGCTTCCGTAGTCCATTTGCCCCCGGAGCCCGCCAGACCCCTGGCTCTAGGAGGCTGCCCAGGCGGTGCTGCCAACTGCCCCCAGGTGCTAGCTAGCGGCAGTGGCAGCGGCCAGCCACGGGGGGAGCACACACACCTGCGGGTGTCCCCGGGCCGCACACACGGACTGCCCCGCGCCTCCGTGGGTTGCAAATGAGCCCTCCGGGAACCCTTGCCTGCCCTAGGGGCTTGTCGGGCGGGGCCGACGCAGGGTGGGTGAGTGGGGGGGGACTGCTGCTGGCACACACCCACTCCTGAAGCCCACTGGGGCGGTCCAAGGGCTATGAGCTCGGAGCTCGGGCACGGGCTGTCCCAGCAGGGCCTCGCGAGGGTGGACCGATATGCTCCCGGACCAAAAGTGTTGTAAAGGCCCAGGGCACGACTCTCCTGCGACCCCCAGCACCTCCTGGGTGCCCGCCACCACCCTTGGGCCGGGATGAGGTGCCACCTTGTGCGTGGAAGCCCCGCCCAGAGGCAAGAAGCCCCCAAGGCCCGAGGGCGTGCCCGACCCTGCAGCCCTGCTGCAGCCACAGGGAACGGGATGTCTGAGAGGGCAGCCCCCACTGCCCAAGCCTCCGCTGGCAGTTCCCCGAAGGGCTGGTGGCGGCTGGGCCTCAGCAGCCAGCCTCCCTCCCACCCTCCCTGCCTCCCTCTGGTCGGGCACTGCAAGCCACACAGCCACTTGTGTCCCCTGTGTCCCTGGAGGCCGCAGCGCGTTTTGGGTTTTGGAGCGGACAGGCCCCTCTCGGCTTCCGTAGTCCATTTGCCCCCAGAGCCCGCCAGACCCCTGGCTCTAGGAGGCTGCCCAGGCGGTGCTGCCAACTGCCCCCAGGTGCTAGCTAGCGGCAGTGGCAGCGGCCAGCCACGGGGGGAGCACACACACCTGTGGGTGTCCCCGGGCCGCACACACGGACTGCCCCGCGCCTCCGTGGGTTGCAAATGAGCCCTCCGGGAACCCTTGCCTGCCCTAGGGGCTTGTCGGGCGGGGCCGACGCAGGGTGGGTGAGTGGGGGGGGACTGCTGCTGGCACACACCCACTCCTGAAGTCCACTGGGGCGGTCCAAGGGCTATGAGCTCGGAGCTCGGGCACGGGCTGTCCCAGCAGGGCCTCGCGAGGGTGGACCGATATGCTCCCGGACCAAAAGTGTTGTAAAGGCCCAGGGCACGACTCTCCTGCGACCCCCAGCACCTCCTGGGTGCCCGCCACCACCCTTGGGCCGGGATGAGGTGCCACCTTGTGCGTGGAAGCCCCGCCCAGAGGCAAGAAGCCCCCAAGGCCCGAGGGCGCGCCCGACCCTGCAGCCCTGCTGCAGCCACAGGGAACGGGATGTCTGAGAGGGCAGCCCCCACTGCCCAAGCCTCCGCTGGCAGTTCCCCGAAGGGCTGGTGGCGGCTGCGCCTCAGCAGCCAGCCTCCCTCCCACCCTCCCTGCCTCCCTCTGGTCGGGCACTGCAAGCCACACAGCCACTTGTGTCCCCTGTGTCCCTGGAGGCCGCAGCGCGTTTTGGGTTTTGGAGCGGACGGGCCCCTCTCGGCTTCCGTAGTCCATTTGCCCCCAGAGCCCGCCAGACCCCTGGCTCTAGGAGGCTGCCCAGGCGGTGCTGCCAACTGCCCCCAGGTGCTAGCTAGCGGCAGTGGCAGCGGCCAGCCACGGGGGGAGCACACACACCTGCGGGTGTCCCCGGGCCGCACACACGGACTGCCCCGCGCCTCCGTGGGTTGCAAATGAGCCCTCCGGGAACCCTTGCCTGCCCTAGGGGCTTGTCGGGCGGGGCCGACGCAGGGTGGGTGAGTGGGGGGGGACTGCTGCTGGCACACACCCACTCCTGAAGCCCACTGGGGCGGTCCAAGGGCTATGAGCTCGGAGCTCGGGCACGGGCTGTCCCAGCAGGGCCTCGCGAGGGTGGACCGATATGCTCCCGGACCAAAAGTGTTGTAAAGGCCCAGGGCACGACTCTCCTGCGACCCCCAGCACCTCCTGGGTGCCCGCCACCACCCTTGGGGCGGGATGAGGTGCCACCTTGTGCGTGGAAGCCCCGCCCAGAGGCAAGAAGCCCCCAAGGCCCGAGGGCGCGCCCGACCCTGCAGCCCTGCTGCAGCCACAGGGAACGGGATGTCTGAGAGGGCAGCCCCCACTGCCAAGCCTCCGCTGGCAGTTCCCCGAAGGGCTGGTGGCGGCTGCGCCTCAGCAGCCAGCCTCCCTCCCACCCTCCCTGCCTCCCTCTGGTCGGGCACTGCAAGCCACACAGCCACTTGTGTCCCCTGTGTCCCTGGAGGCCGCAGCGCGTTTTGGGTTTTGGAGCGGACGGGCCCCTCTCGGCTTCCGTAGTCCATTTGCCCCCAGAGCCCGCCAGACCCCTGGCTCTAGGAGGCTGCCCAGGCGGTGCTGCCAACTGCCCCCAGGTGCTAGCTAGCGGCAGTGGCAGCGGCCAGCCACGGGGGGAGCACACACACCTGCGGGTGTCCCCGGGCCGCACACACGGACTGCCCCGCGCCTCCGTGGGTTGCAAATGAGCCCTCCGGGAACCCTTGCCTGCCCTAGGGGCTTGTCGGGCGGGGCCGACGCAGGGTGGGTGAGTGGGGGGGGGACTGCTGCTGGCACACACCCACTCCTGAAGCCCACTGGGGCGGTGCAAGGGCTATGAGCTCGGAGCTCGGGCACGGGCTGTCCCAGCAGGGCCTCGCGAGGGTGGACCGATATGCTCCCGGACCAAAAGTATTGTAAAGGCCCAGGGCACGACTCTCCTGCGACCCCCAGCACCACCTGGGTGCCCGCCACCACCCTTGGGCCGGGATGAGGTGCCACCTTGTGCGTGGAAGCCCCGCCCAGAGGCAAGAAGCCCCCAAGGCCTGAGGGCGTGAACGACCCTGCAGCCCTGCTGCAGCCACAGGGAACGGGATGTCTGAGAGGGCAGCCCCCACTGCCCAAGCCTCCGCTGGCAGTTCCCCGAAGGGCTGGTGGCGGCTGGGCCTCAGCAGCCAGCCTCCCTCCCACCCTCCCTGCCTCCCTCTGGTCGGGCACTGCAAGCCACACAGCCACTTGTGTCCCCTGTGTCCCTGGAGGCCGCAGCGCGTTTTGGGTTTTGGAGCGGACGGGCCCCTCTCGGCTTCCGTAGTCCATTTGCCCCCAGAGCCCGCCAGACCCCTGGCTCTAGGAGGCTGCCCAGGCGGTGCTGCCAACTGCCCCCAGGTGCTAGCTAGCGGCAGTGGCAGCGGCCAGCCACGGGGGGAGCACACACACCTGCGGGTGTCCCCGGGCCGCACACACGGACTGCCCCGCGCCTCCGTGGGTTGCAAATGAGCCCTCAGGGAACACTTGCCTGCCCTAGGGGCTTGTCGGGCGGGGCCGACGCAGGGTGGGTGAGTGGGGGGGGACTGCTGCTGGCACACACCCACTCCTAAAGCCCACTGGGGCGGTCCAAGGGCTATGAGCTCGGAGCTCGGGCACGGGCTGTCCCAGCAGGGCCTCGCGAGGGTGGACCGATATGCTCCCGGACCAAAAGTGTTGTAAAGGCCCAGGGCACGACTCTCCTGCGACCCCCAGCACCTCCTGGGTGCCCGCCACCACCCTTGGGCCGGGATGAGGTGCCACCTTGTGCGTGGAAGCCCCGCCCAGAGGCAAGAAGCCCCCAAGGCCCGAGGGCGCGCCCGACCCTGCAGCCCTGCTGCAGCCACAGGGAACGGGATGTCTGAGAGGGCAGCCCCCACTGCCCAAGCCTCCGCTGGCAGTTCCCCGAAGGGCTGGTGGCGGCTGCGCCTCAGCAGCCAGCCTCCCTCCCACCCTCCCTGCCTCCCTCTGGTCGGGCACTGCAAGCCACACAGCCACTTGTGTCCCCTGTGTCCCTGGAGGCCGCAGCGCGTTTTGGGTTTTGGAGCGGACGGGCCCCTCTCGGCTTCCGTAGTCCATTTGCCCCCAGAGCCCGCCAGACCCCTGGCTCTAGGAGGCTGCCCAGGCGGTGCTGCCAACTGCCCCCAGGTGCTAGCTAGCGGCAGTGGCAGCGGCCAGCCACGGGGGGAGCACACACACCTGCGGGTGTCCCCGGGCCGCACACACGGACTGCCCCGCGCCTCCGTGGGTTGCAAATGAGCCCTCCGGGAACCCTTGCCTGCCCTAGGGGCTTGTCGGGCGGGGCCGACGCAGGGTGGGTGAGTGGGGGGGGACTGCTGCTGGCACACACCCACTCCTGAAGCCCACTGGGGCGGTCCAAGGGCTATGAGCTCGGAGCTCGGAGCTCGGGCACGGGCTGTCCCAGCAGGGCCTCGCGAGGGTGGACCGATATGCTCCCGGACCAAAAGTGTTGTAAAGGCCCAGGGCACGACTCTCCTGCGACCCCCAGCACCTCCTGGGTGCCCGCCACCACCCTTGGGCCGGGATGAGGTGCCACCTTGTGCGTGGAAGTCCCACCCAGAGGCAAGAAGCCCCCAAGGCCTGAGGGCGCGCCCGACCCTGCAGCCCTGCTGCAGCCACAGGGAACGGGATGTCTGAGAGGGCAGCCCCCACTGCCCAAGCCTCCGCTGGCAGTTCCCCGAAGGGCTGGTGGCGGCTGCGCCTCAGCAGCCAGCCTCCCTCCCACCCTCCCTGCCTCCCTCTGGTCGGGCACTGCAAGCCACACAGCCACTTGTGTCCCCTGTGTCCCTGGAGGCCGCAGCGCGTTTTGGGTTTTGGAGCGGACGGGCCCCTCTCGGCTTCCGTAGTCCATTTGCCCCCAGAGCCCGCCAGACCCCTGGCTCTAGGAGGCTGCCCAGGCGGTGCTGCCAACTGCCCCCAGGTGCTAGCTAGCGGCAGTGGCAGCGGCCAGCCACGGGGGGAGCACACACACCTGCGGGTGTCCCCGGGCCGCACACACGGACTGCCCCGCGCCTCCGTGGGTTGCAAATGAGCCCTCAGGGAACACTTGCCTGCCCTAGGGGCTTGTCGGGCGGGGCCGACGCAGGGTGGGTGAGTGGGGGGGGACTGCTGCTGGCACACACCCACTCCTAAAGCCCACTGGGGCGGTCCAAGGGCTATGAGCTCGGAGCTCGGGCACGGGCTGTCCCAGCAGGGCCTCGCGAGGGTGGACCGATATGCTCCCGGACCAAAAGTGTTGTAAAGGCCCAGGGCACGACTCTCCTGCGACCCCCAGCACCTCCTGGGTGCCCGCCACCACCCTTGGGCCGGGATGAGGTGCCACCTTGTGCGTGGAAGCCCCGCCCAGAGGCAAGAAGCCCCCAAGGCCCGAGGGCGCGCCCGACCCTGCAGCCCTGCTGCAGCCACAGGGAACGGGATGTCTGAGAGGGCAGCCCCCACTGCCCAAGCCTCCGCTGGCAGTTCCCCGAAGGGCTGGTGGCGGCTGCGCCTCAGCAGCCAGCCTCCCTCCCACCCTCCCTGCCTCCCTCTGGTCGGGCACTGCAAGCCACACAGCCACTTGTGTCCCCTGTGTCCCTGGAGGCCGCAGCGCGTTTTGGGTTTTGGAGCGGACGGGCCCCTCTCGGCTTCCGTAGTCCATTTGCCCCCAGAGCCCGCCAGACCCCTGGCTCTAGGAGGCTGCCCAGGCGGTGCTGCCAACTGCCCCCAGGTGCTAGCTAGCGGCAGTGGCAGCGGCCAGCCACGGGGGGAGCACACACACCTGCGGGTGTCCCCGGGCCGCACACACGGACTGCCCCGCGCCTCCGTGGGTTGCAAATGAGCCCTCCGGGAACCCTTGCCTGCCCTAGGGGCTTGTCGGGCGGGGCCGACGCAGGGTGGGTGAGTGGGGGGGGACTGCTGCTGGCACACACCCACTCCTGAAGCCCACTGGGGCGGTCCAAGGGCTATGAGCTCGGAGCTCGGAGCTCGGGCACGGGCTGTCCCAGCAGGGCCTCGCGAGGGTGGACCGATATGCTCCCGGACCAAAAGTGTTGTAAAGGCCCAGGGCACGACTCTCCTGCGACCCCCAGCACCTCCTGGGTGCCCGCCACCACCCTTGGGCCGGGATGAGGTGCCACCTTGTGCGTGGAAGTCCCACCCAGAGGCAAGAAGCCCCCAAGGCCTGAGGGCGCGCCCGACCCTGCAGCCCTGCTGCAGCCACAGGGAACGGGATGTCTGAGAGGGCAGCCCCCACTGCCCAAGCCTCCGCTGGCAGTTCCCCGAAGGGCTGGTGGCGGCTGCGCCTCAGCAGCCAGCCTCCCTCCCACCCTCCCTGCCTCCCTCTGGTCGGGCACTGCAAGCCACACAGCCACTTGTGTCCCCTGTGTCCCTGGAGGCCGCAGCGCGTTTTGGGTTTTGGAGCGGACGGGCCCCTCTCGGCTTCCGTAGTCCATTTGCCCCCAGAGCCCGCCAGACCCCTGGCTCTAGGAGGCTGCCCAGGCGGTGCTGCCAACTGCCCCCAGGTGCTAGCTAGCGGCAGTGGCAGCGGCCAGCCACGGGGGGAGCACACACACCTGCGGGTGTCCCCGGGCCGCACACACGGACTGCCCCGCGCCTCTGTGGGTTGCAAATGAGCCCTCCGGGAACACTTGCCTGCCCTAGGGGCTTGTCGGGCGGGGCCGACGCAGGGTGGGTGAGTGGGGGGGGACTGCTGCTGGCACACACCCACTCCTGAAGCCCACTGGGGCGGTCCAAGGGCTATGAGCTCGGAGCTCGGGCACGGGCTGTCCCAGCAGGGCCTCGCGAGGGTGGACCGATATGCTCCTGGACCAAAAGTGTTGTAAAGGCCCAGGGCACGACTCTCCTGCGACCCCCAGCACCTCCTGGGTGCCCGCCACCACCCTTGGGCCGGGATGAGGTGCCACCTTGTGCGTGGAAGCCCCGCCCAGAGGCAAGAAGCCCCCAAGGCCCGAGGGCGCGCCCGACCCTGCAGCCCTGCTGCAGCCACAGGGAACGGGATGTCTGAGAGGGCAGCCCCCACTGCCCAAGCCTCCGCTGGCAGTTCCCCGAAGGGCTGGTGGCGGCTGCGCCTCAGCAGCCAGCCTCCCTCCCACCCTCCCTGCCTCCCTCTGGTCGGGCACTGCAAGCCACACAGCCACTTGTGTCCCCTGTGTCCCTGGAGGCCGCAGCGCGTTTTGGGTTTTGGAGCGGACGGGCCCCTCTCGGCTTCCGTAGTCCATTTTTCCCAGAGCCCGCCAGACCCCTGGCTCTAGGAGGCTGCCCAGGCGGTGCTGCCAACTGCCCCCAGGTGCTAGCTAGCGGCAGTGGCAGCGGCCAGCCACGGGGGGAGCACACACACCTGCGGGTGTCCCCGGGCCGCACACACGGACTGCCCCGCGCCTCCGTGGGTTGCAAATGAGCCCTCCGGGAACCCTTGCCTGCCCTAGGGGCTTGTCGGGCGGGGCCGACGCAGGGTGGGTGAGTGGGGGGGGACTGCTGCTGGCACACACCCACTCCTGAAGCCCACTGGGGCGGTCCAAGGGCTATGAGCTCGGAGCTCGGAGCTCGGGCACGGGCTGTCCCAGCAGGGCCTCGCGAGGGTGGACCGATATGCTCCCGGACCAAAAGTGTTGTAAAGGCCCAGGGCACGACTCTCCTGCGACCCCCAGCACCTCCTGGGTGCCCGCCACCACCCTTGGGCCGGGATGAGGTGCCACCTTGTGCGTGGAAGTCCCACCCAGAGGCAAGAAGCCCCCAAGGCCTGAGGGCGCGCCCGACCCTGCAGCCCTGCTGCAGCCACAGGGAACGGGATGTCTGAGAGGGCAGCCCCCACTGCCCAAGCCTCCGCTGGCAGTTCCCCGAAGGGCTGGTGGCGGCTGCGCCTCAGCAGCCAGCCTCCCTCCCACCCTCCCTGCCTCCCTCTGGTCGGGCACTGCAAGCCACACAGCCACTTGTGTCCCCTGTGTCCCTGGAGGCCGCAGCGCGTTTTGGGTTTTGGAGCGGACGGGCCCCTCTCGGCTTCCGTAGTCCATTTGCCCCCAGAGCCCGCCAGACCCCTGGCTCTAGGAGGCTGCCCAGGCGGTGCTGCCAACTGCCCCCAGGTGCTAGCTAGCGGCAGTGGCAGCGGCCAGCCACGGGGGGAGCACACACACCTGCGGGTGTCCCCGGGCCGCACACACGGACTGCCCCGCGCCTCTGTGGGTTGCAAATGAGCCCTCCGGGAACACTTGCCTGCCCTAGGGGCTTGTCGGGCGGGGCCGACGCAGGGTGGGTGAGTGGGGGGGGACTGCTGCTGGCACACACCCACTCCTGAAGCCCACTGGGGCGGTCCAAGGGCTATGAGCTCGGAGCTCGGGCACGGGCTGTCCCAGCAGGGCCTCGCGAGGGTGGACCGATATGCTCCTGGACCAAAAGTGTTGTAAAGGCCCAGGGCACGACTCTCCTGCGACCCCCAGCACCTCCTGGGTGCCCGCCACCACCCTTGGGCCGGGATGAGGTGCCACCTTGTGCGTGGAAGCCCCGCCCAGAGGCAAGAAGCCCCCAAGGCCCGAGGGCGCGCCCGACCCTGCAGCCCTGCTGCAGCCACAGGGAACGGGATGTCTGAGAGGGCAGCCCCCACTGCCCAAGCCTCCGCTGGCAGTTCCCCGAAGGGCTGGTGGCGGCTGCGCCTCAGCAGCCAGCCTCCCTCCCACCCTCCCTGCCTCCCTCTGGTCGGGCACTGCAAGCCACACAGCCACTTGTGTCCCCTGTGTCCCTGGAGGCCGCAGCGCGTTTTGGGTTTTGGAGCGGACGGGCCCCTCTCGGCTTCCGTAGTCCATTTTTCCCAGAGCCCGCCAGACCCCTGGCTCTAGGAGGCTGCCCAGGCGGTGCTGCCAACTGCCCCCAGGTGCTAGCTAGCGGCAGTGGCAGCGGCCAGCCACGGGGGGAGCACACACACCTGCGGGTGTCCCCGGGCCGCACACACGGACTGCCCCGCGCCTCCGTGGGTTGCAAATGAGCCCTCCGGGAACCCTTGCCTGCCCTAGGGGCTTGTCGGGCGGGGCCGACGCAGGGTGGGTGAGTGGGGGGGGACTGCTGCTGGCACACACCCACTCCTGAAGCCCACTGGGGCGGTCCAAGGGCTATGAGCTCGGAGCTCGGAGCTCGGGCACGGGCTGTCCCAGCAGGGCCTCGCGAGGGTGGACCGATATGCTCCCGGACCAAAAGTGTTGTAAAGGCCCAGGGCACGACTCTCCTGCGACCCCCAGCACCTCCTGGGTGCCCACCACCACCCTTGGGCCGGGATGAGGTGCCACCTTGTGCGTGGAAGCCCCGCCCAGAGGCAAGAAGCCCCCAAGGCCCGAGGGCGCGCCCGACCCTGCAGCCCTGCTGCAGCCACAGGGAACGGGATGTCTGAGAGGGCAGCCCCCACTGCCCAAGCCTCCGCTGGCAGTTCCCCGAAGGGCTGGTGGCGGCTGCGCCTCAGCAGCCAGCCTCCCTCCCACCCTCCCTGCCTCCCTCTGGTCGGGCACTGCAAGCCACACAGCCACTTGTGTCCCCTGTGTCCCTGGAGGCCGCAGCGCGTTTTGGGTTTTGGAGCGGACGGGCCCCTCTCGGCTTCCGTAGTCCATTTGCCCCCGGAGCCCGCCAGACCCCTGGCTCTAGGAGGCTGCCCAGGCGGTGCTGCCAACTGCCCCCAGGTGCTAGCTAGCGGCAGTGGCAGCGGCCAGCCACGGGGGGAGCACACACACCTGCGGGTGTCCCCGGGCCGCACACACGGACTGCCCCGCGCCTCCGTGGGTTGCAAATGAGCCCTCCGGGAACCCTTGCCTGCCCTAGGGGCTTGTCGGGCGGGGCCGACGCAGGGTGGGTGAGTGGGGGGGGACTGCTGCTGGCACACACCCACTCCTGAAGCCCACTGGGGCGGTCCAAGGGCTATGAACTCGGAGCTCGGGCACGGGCTGTCCCAGCAGGGCCTCGCGAGGGTGGACCGATATGCTCCCGGACCAAAAGTATTGTAAAGGCCCAGGGCACGACTCTCCTGCGACCCCCAGCACCTCCTGGGTGCCCGCCACCACCCTTGGGCCGGGATGAGGTGCCACCTTGTGCGTGGAAGCCCCGCCCAGAGGCAAGAAGCCCCCAAGGCCCGAGGGCGCGCCCGACCCTGCAGCCCTGCTGCAGCCACAGGGAACGGGATGTCTGAGAGGGCAGCCCCCACTGCCCAAGCCTCCGCTGGCAGTTCCCCGAAGGGCTGGTGGCGGCTGCGCCTCAGCAGCCAGCCTCCCTCCCACCCTCCCTGCCTCCCTCTGGTCGGGCACTGCAAGCCACACAGCCACTTGTGTCCCCTGTGTCCCTGGAGGCCGCAGCGCGTTTTGGGTTTTGGAGCGGACGGGCCCCTCTCGGCTTCCGTAGTCCATTTGCCCCCAGAGCCCGCCAGACCCCTGGCTCTAGGAGGCTGCCCAGGCGGTGCTGCCAACTGCCCCCAGGTGCTAGCTAGCGGCAGTGGCAGCGGCCAGCCACGGGGGGAGCACACACACCTGCGGGTGTCCCCGGGCCGCACACACGGACTGCCCCGCGCCTCCGTGGGTTGCAAATGAGCCCTCCGGGAACCCTTGCCTGCCCTAGGGGCTTGTCTTGCGGGGCCGACGCAGGGTGGGTGAGTGGGGGGGGGACTGCTGCTGGCACACACCCACTCCTGAAGCCCACTGGGGCGGTCCAAGGGCTATGAGCTCGGAGCTCGGGCACGGGCTGTCCCAGCAGGGCCTCGCGAGGGTGGACCGATATGCTCCCGGACCAAAAGTGTTGTAAAGGCCCAGGGCACGACTCTCCTGCGACCCCCAGCACCTCCTGGGTGCCCGCCACCACCCTTGGGCCGGGATGAGGTGCCAGCTTGTGCGTGGAAGCCCCGCCCAGAGGCAAGAAGCCCCCAAGGCCCGAGGGCGCGCCCGACCCTGCAGCCCTGCTGCAGCCACAGGGAACGGGATGTCTGAGAGGGCAGCCCCCACTGCCCAAGCCTCCGCTGGCAGTTCCCCGAAGGGCTGGTGGCGGCTGCGCCTCAGCAGCCAGCCTCCCTCCCACCCTCCCTGCCTCCCTCTGGTCGGGCACTGCAAGCCACACAGCCACTTGTGTCCCCTGTGTCCCTGGAGGCCGCAGCGCGTTTTGGGTTTTGGAGCGGACGGGCCCCTCTCGGCTTCCGTAGTCCATTTGCCCCCGGAGCCCGCCAGACCCCTGGCTCTAGGAGGCTGCCCAGGCGGTGCTGCCAACTGCCCCCAGGTGCTAGCTAGCGGCAGTGGCAGCGGCCAGCCACGGGGGGAGCACACACACCTGCGGGTGTCCCCGGGCCGCACACACGGACTGCCCCGCGCCTCCGTGGGTTGCAAATGAGCCCTCCGGGAACCCTTGCCTGCCCTAGGGGCTTGTCGGGCGGGACCGACGCAGGGTGGGTGAGTGGGGGGGGGGACTGCTGCTGGCACACACCCACTCCTGAAGCCCACTGGGGCGGTCCAAGGGCTATGAGCTCGGAGCTCGGGCACGGGCTGTCCCAGCAGGGCCTCGCGAGGGTGGACCGATATGCTCCCGGACCAAAAGTGTTGTAAAGGCCCAGGGCACGACTCTCCTGCGACCCCCAGCACCTCCTGGGTGCCCACCACCACCCTTGGGCCGGAATGAGGTGCCACCTTGTGCGTGGAAGCCCCGCCCAGAGGCAAGAAGCCCCCAAGGCCCGAGGGCGCGCCCGACCCTGCAGCCCTGCTGCAGCCACAGGGAACGGGATGTCTGAGAGGGCAGCCCCCACTGCCCAAGCCTCCGCTGGCAGTTCCCGGAAGGGCTGGTGGCGGCTGTGCCTCAGCAGCCAGCCTCCCTCCCACCCTCCCTGCCTCCCTCTGGTCGGGCACTGCAAGCCACACAGCCACTTGTGTCCCCTGTGTCCCTGGAGGCCGCAGCGCGTTTTGGGTTTTGGAGCGGACGGGCCCCTCTCGGCTTCCGTAGTCCATTTGCCCCCGGAGCCCGCCAGACCCCTGGCTCTAGGAGGCTGCCCAGGCGGTGCTGCCAACTGCCCCCAGGTGCTAGCTAGCGGCAGTGGCAGCGGCCAGCCACGGGGGGAGCACACACACCTGCGGGTGTCCCCGGGCCGCACACACGGACTGCCCCGCGCCTCCGTGGGTTGCAAATGAGCCCTCCGGGAACCCTTGCCTGCCCTAGGGGCTTGTCGGGCGGGGCCGACGCAGGGTGGGTGAGTGGGGGGGGACTGCTGCTGGCACACACCCACTCCTGAAGCCCACTGGGGCGGTCCAAGGGCTATGAGCTCGGAGCTCGGGCACGGGCTGTCCCAGCAGGGCCTCGCGAGGGTGGACCGATATGCTCCCGGACCAAAAGTGTTGTAAAGGCCCAGGGCACGACTCTCCTGCGACCCCCAGCACCTCCTGGGTGCCCGCCACCACCCTTGGGCCGGGATGAGGTGCCACCTTGTGCGTGGAAGCCCCGCCCAGAGGCAAGAAGCCCCCAAGGCCCGAGGGCGCGCCCGACCCTGCAGCCCTGCTGCAGCCACAGGGAACGGGATGTCTGAGAGGGCAGCCCCCACTGCCCAAGCCTCCGCTGGCAGTTCCCCGAAGGGCTGGTGGCGGCTGCGCCTCAGCAGCCAGCCTCCCTCCCACCCTCCCTGCCTCCCTCTGGTCGGGCACTGCAAGCCACACAGCCACTTGTGTCCCCTGTGTCCCTGGAGGCCGCAGCGCGTTTTGGGTTTTGGAGCGGACGGGCCCCTCTCGGCTTCTGTAGTCCATTTGCCCCCGGAGCCCGCCAGACCCCTGGCTCTAGGAGGCTGCCCAGGCGGTGCTGCCAACTGCCCCCAGGTGCTAGCTAGCGGCAGTGGCAGCGGCCAGCCACGGGGGGAGCACACACACCTGCGGGTGTCCCCGGGCCGCACACACGGACTGCCCCGCGCCTCCGTGGGTTGCAAATGAGCCCTCCGGGAACCCTTGCCTGCCCTAGCGGCTTGTCGGGCGGGGCCGACGCAGGGTGGGTGAGTGGGGGGGGACTGCTGCTGGCACACACCCACTCCTGAAGCCCACTGGGGCGGTCCAAGGGCTATGAGCTCGGAGCTCGGGCACGGGCTGTCCCAGCAGGCCTCGCGAGGGTGGACCGATATGCTCCCGGACCAAAAGTGTTGTAAAGGCCCAGGGCACGACTCTCCTGAGACCCCCAGCACCTCCTGGGTGCCCGCCACCACCCTTGGGCCGGGATGAGGTGCCACCTTGTGCGTGGAAGCCCCGCCCAGAGGCAAGAAGCCCCCAAGGCCCGAGGGCGCGCCCGACCCTGCAGCCCTGCTGCAGACACAGGGAACGGGATGTCTGAGAGGGCAGCCCCCACTGCCCAAGCCTCCGCTGGCAGTTCCCCGAAGGGCTGGTGGCGGCTGCGCCTCAGCAGCCAGCCTCCCTCCCACCCTCCCTGCCTCCCTCTGGTCGGGCACTGCAAGCCACACAGCCACTTGTGTCCCCTGTGTCCCTGGAGGCCGCAGCGCGTTTTGGGTTTTGGAGCGGACGGGCCCCTCTCGGCTTCCGTAGTCCATTTGCCCCCGGAGCCCGCCAGACCCCTGGCTCTAGGAGGCTGCCCAGGCGGTGCTGCCAACTGCCCCCAGGTGCTAGCTAGCGGCAGTGGCAGCGGCCAGCCACGGGGGGAGCACACACACCTGCGGGTGTCCCCGGGCCGCACACACGGACTGCCCCGCGCCTCCGTGGGTTGCAAATGAGCCCTCCGGGAACCCTTGCCTGCCCTAGGGGCTTGTCGGGCGGGGCCGACGCAGGGTGGGTGAGTGGGGGGGGACTGCTGCTGGCACACACCCACTCCTGAAGCCCACTGGGGCGGTCCAAGGGCTATGAGCTCGGAGCTCGGAGCTCGGGCACGGGCTGTCCCAGCAGGGCCTCGCGAGGGTGGACCGATATGCTCCCGGACCAAAAGTGTTGTAAAGGCCCAGGGCACGACTCTCCTGCGACCCCCAGCACCTCCTGGGTGCCCGCCACCACCCTTGGGCCGGGATGAGGTGCCACCTTGTGCGTGGAAGCCCCGCCCAGAGGCAAGAAGCCCCCAAGGCCCGAGGGCGCGCCCGACCCTGCAGCCCTGCTGCAGCCACAGGGAACGGGATGTCTGAGAGGGCAGCCCCCACTGCCCAAGCCTCCGCTGGCAGTTCCCCGAAGGGCTGGTGGCGGCTGCGCCTCAGCAGCCAGCCTCCCTCCCACCCTCCCTGCCTCCCTCTGGTCGGGCACTGCAAGCCACACAGCCACTTGTGTCCCCTGTGTCCCTGGAGGCCGCAGCGCGTTTTGGGTTTTGGAGCGGACGGGCCCCTCTCGGCTTCTGTAGTCCATTTGCCCCCAGAGCCCGCCAGACCCCTGGCTCTAGGAGGCTGCCCAGGCGGTGCTGCCAACTGCCCCCAGGTGCTAGCTAGCGGCAGTGGCAGCGGCCAGCCACGGGGGGAGCACACACACCTGCGGGTGTCCCCGGGCCGCACACACGGACTGCCCCGCGCCTCCGTGGGTTGCAAATGAGCCCTCCGGGAACCCTTGCCTGCCCTAGCGGCTTGTCGGGCGGGGCCGACGCAGGGTGGGTGAGTGGGGGGGGACTGCTGCTGGCACACACCCACTCCTGAAGCCCACTGGGGCGGTCCAAGGGCTATGAGCTCGGAGCTCGGGCACGGGCTGTCCCAGCAGGCCTCGCGAGGGTGGACCGATATGCTCCCGGACCAAAAGTGTTGTAAAGGCCCAGGGCACGACTCTCCTGCGACCCCCAGCACCTCCTGGGTGCCCGCCACCACCCTTGGGCCGGGATGAGGTGCCACCTTGTGCGTGGAAGCCCCGCCCAGAGGCAAGAAGCCCCCAAGGCCCGAGGGCGCGCCCGACCCTGCAGCCCTGCTGCAGCCACAGGGAACGGGATGTCTGAGAGGGCAGCCCCCACTGCCCAAGCCTCCGCTGGCAGTTCCCCGAAGGGCTGGTGGCGGCTGCGCCTCAGCAGCCAGCCTCCCTCCCACCCTCCCTGCCTCCCTCTGGTCGGGCACTGCAAGCCACACAGCCACTTGTGTCCCCTGTGTCCCTGGAGGCCGCAGCGCGTTTTGGGTTTTGGAGCGGACGGGCCCCTCTCGGCTTCCGTAGTCCATTTGCCCCCAGAGCCCGCCAGACCCCTGGCTCTAGGAGGCTGCCCAGGCGGTGCTGCCAACTGCCCCCAGGTGCTAGCTAGCGGCAGTGGCAGCGGCCAGCCACGGGGGGAGCACACACACCTGCGGGTGTCCCCGGGCCGCACACACGGACTGCCCCGCGCCTCCGTGGGTTGCAAATGAGCCCTCCGGGAACCCTTGCCTGCCCTAGGGGCTTGTCGGGCGGGGCCGACGCAGGGTGGGTGAGTGGGGGGGGACTGCTGCTGGCACACACCCACTCCTGAAGCCCACTGGGGCGGTGCAAGGGCTATGAGCTCGGAGCTCGGGCACGGGCTGTCCCAGCAGGGCCTCGCGAGGGTGGACCGATATGCTCCCGGACCAAAAGTGTTGTAAAGGCCCAGGGCACGACTCTCCTGCGACCCCCAGCACCTCCTGGGTGCCCGCCACCACCCTTGGGCCGGGATGAGGTGCCACCTTGTGCGTGGAAGCCCCGCCCAGAGGCAAGAAGCCCCCAAGGCCCGAGGGCGCGCCCGACCCTGCAGCCCTGCTGCAGCCACAGGGAACGGGATGTCTGAGAGGGCAGCCCCCACTGCCCAAGCCTCCGCTGGCAGTTCCCCGAAGGGCTGGTGGCGGCTGCGCCTCAGCAGCCAGCCTCCCTCCCACCCTCCCTGCCTCCCTCTGGTCGGGCACTGCAAGCCACACAGCCACTTGTGTCCCCTGTGTCCCTGGAGGCCGCAGCGCGTTTTGGGTTTTGCAGCGGACGGGCCCCTCTCGGCTTCCGTAGTCCATTTGCCCCCAGAGCCCGCCAGACCCCTGGCTCTAGGAGGCTGCCCAGGCGGTGCTGCCAACTGCCCCCAGGTGCTAGCTAGCGGCAGTGGCAGCGGCCAGCCACGGGGGGAGCACACACACCTGCGGGTGTCCCCGGGCCGCACACACGGACTGCCCCGCGCCTCCGTGGGTTGCAAATGAGCCCTCCGGGAACCCTTGCCTGCCCTAGGGGCTTGTCGGGCGGGGCCGACGCAGGGTGGGTGAGTGGGGGGGGACTGCTGCTGGCACACACCCACTCCTGAAGCCCACTGGGGCGGTCCAAGGGCTATGAGCTCGGAGCTCGGAGCTCGGGCACGGGCTGTCCCAGCAGGGCCTCGCGAGGGTGGACCGATATGCTCCCGGACCAAAAGTGTTGTAAAGGCCCAGGGCACGACTCTCCTGCGACCCCCAGCACCTCCTGGGTGCCCACCACCACCCTTGGGCCGGAATGAGGTGCCACCTTGTGCGTGGAAGCCCCGCCCAGAGGCAAGAAGCCCCCAAGGCCCGAGGGCGCGCCCGACCCTGCAGCCCTGCTGCAGCCACAGGGAACGGGATGTCTGAGAGGGCAGCCCCCACTGCCCAAGCCTCCGCTGGCAGTTCCCCGAAGGGCTGGTGGCGGCTGCGCCTCAGCAGCCAGCCTCCCTCCCACCCTCCCTGCCTCCCTCTGGTCGGGCACTGCAAGCCACACAGCCACTTGTGTCCCCTGTGTCCCTGGAGGCCGCAGCGCGTTTTGGGTTTTGGAGCGGACGGGCCCCTCTCGGCTTCTGTAGTCCATTTGCCCCCGGAGCCCGCCAGACCCCTGGCTCTAGGAGGCTGCCCAGGCGGTGCTGCCAACTGCCCCCAGGTGCTAGCTAGCGGCAGTGGCAGCGGCCAGCCACGGGGGGAGCACACACACCTGCGGGTGTCCCCGGGCCGCACACACGGACTGCCCCGCGCCTCCGTGGGTTGCAAATGAGCCCTCCGGGAACCCTTGCCTGCCCTAGGGGCTTGTCGGGCGGGGCCGACGCAGGGTGGGTGAGTGGGGGGGGACTGCTGCTGGCACACACCCACTCCTGAAGCCCACTGGGGCGGTGCAAGGGCTATGAGCTCGGAGCTCGGGCACGGGCTGTCCCAGCAGGGCCTCGCGAGGGTGGACCGATATGCTCCCGGACCAAAAGTGTTGTAAAGGCCCAGGGCACGACTCTCCTGCGACCCCCAGCACCTCCTGGGTGCCCGCCACCATCCTTGGGCCGGGATGAGGTGCCACCTTGTGCGTGGAAGCCCCGCCCAGAGGCAAGAAGCCCCCAAGGCCCGAGGGCGCGCCCGACCCTGCAGCCCTGCTGCAGCCACAGGGAACGGGATGTCTGAGAGGGCAGCCCCCACTGCCCAAGCCTCCGCTGGCAGTTCCCCGAAGGGCTGGTGGCGGCTGCGCCTCAGCAGCCAGCCTCCCTCCCACCCTCCCTGCCTCCCTCTGGTCGGGCACTGCAAGCCACACAGCCACTTGTGTCCCCTGTGTCCCTGGAGGCCGCAGCGCGTTTTGGGTTTTGGAGCGGACGGGCCCCTCTCGGCTTCCGTAGTCCATTTGCCCCCAGAGCCCGCCAGACCCCTGGCTCTAGGAGGCTGCCCAGGCGGTGCTGCCAACTGCCCCCAGGTGCTAGCTAGCGGCAGTGGCAGCGGCCAGCCACGGGGGGAGCACACACACCTGCGGGTGTCCCCGGGCCGCACACACGGACTGCCCCGCGCCTCCGTGGGTTGCAAATGAGCCCTCCGGGAACCCTTGCCTGCCCTAGGGGCTTGTCGGGCGGGGCCAACGCAGGGTGGGTGAGTGGGGGGGGACTGCTGCTGGCACACACCCACTCCTGAAGCCCACTGGGGCGGTCCAAGGGCTATGAGCTCGGAGCTCGGGCACGGGCTGTCCCAGCAGGGCCTCGCGAGGGTGGACCGATATGCTCCCGGACCAAAAGTGTTGTAAAGGCCCAGGGCACGACTCTCCTGCGACCCCCAGCACCTCCTGGGTGCCCGCCACCACCCTTGGGCCGGGATGAGGTGCCACCTTGTGCGTGGAAGCCCCGCCCAGAGGCAAGAAGCCCCCAAGGCCCGAGGGCGCGCCCGACCCTGCAGCCCTGCTGCAGCCACAGGGAACGGGATGTCTGAGAGGGCAGCCCCCACTGCCCAAGCCTCCGCTGGCAGTTCCCCGAAGGGCTGGTGGCGGCTGCGCCTCAGCAGCCAGCCTCCCTCCCACCCTCCCTGCCTCCCTCTGGTCGGGCACTGCAAGCCACACAGCCACTTGTGTCCCCTGTGTCCCTGGAGGCCGCAGCGCGTTTTGGGTTTTGGAGCGGACAGGCCCCTCTCGGCTTCGTAGTCCATTTGCCCCCAGAGCCCGCCAGACCCCTGGCTCTAGGAGGCTGCCCAGGCGGTGCTGCCAACTGCCCCCAGGTGCTAGCTAGCGGCAGTGGCAGCGGCCAGCCACGGGGGGAGCACACACACCTGCGGGTGTCCCCGGGCCGCACACACGGACTGCCCCGCGCCTCCGTGGGTTGCAAATGAGCCCTCCGGGAACCCTTGCCTGCCCTAGGGGCTTGTCGGGCGGGGCCGACGCAGGGTGGGTGAGTGGGGGGGGACTGCTGCTGGCACACACCCACTCCTGAAGTCCACTGGGGCGGTCCAAGGGCTATGAGCTCGGAGCTCGGGCACGGGCTGTCCCAGCAGGGCCTCGCGAGGGTGGACCGATATGCTCCCAGACCAAAAGTGTTGTAAAGGCCCAGGGCACGACTCTCCTGCGACCCCCAGCACCTCCTGGGTGCCCGCCACCACCCTTGGGCCGGGATGAGGTGCCACCTTGTGCGTGGAAGCCCCGCCCAGAGGCAAGAAGCACCCAAGGCCCGAGGGCGCGCCCGACCCTGCAGCCCTGCTGCAGCCACAGGGAACGGGATGTCTGAGAGGGCAGCCCCCACTGCCCAAGCCTCCGCTGGCAGTTCCCCGAAGGGCTGGTGGCGGCTGCGCCTCAGCAGCCAGCCTCCCTCCCACCCTCCCTGCCTCCCTCTGGTCGGGCACTGCAAGCCACACAGCCACTTGTGTCCCCTGTGTCCCTGGAGGCCGCAGCGCGTTTTGGGTTTTGGAGCGGACGGGCCCCTCTCGGCTTCCGTAGTCCATTTGCCCCCAGAGCCCGCCAGACCCCTGGCTCTAGGAGGCTGCCCAGGCGGTGCTGCCAACTGCCCCCAGGTGCTAGCTAGCGGCAGTGGCAGCGGCCAGCCACGGGGGGAGCACACACACCTGCGGGTGTCCCCGGGCCGCACACACGGACTGCCCCGCTCCTCCGTGGGTTGCAAATGAGCCCTCCGGGAACCCTTGCCTGCCCTAGGGGCTTGTCGGGCGGGGCCGACGCAGGGTGGGTGAGTGGGGGGGGACTGCTGCTGGCACACACCCACTCCTGAAGCCCACTGGGGCGGTCCAAGGGCTATGAGCTCGGAGCTCGGGCACGGGCTGTCCCAGCAGGGCCTCGCGAGGGTGGACCGATATGCTCCCGGACCAAAAGTGTTGTAAAGGCCCAGGGCACGACTCTCCTGCGACCCCCAGCACCTCCTGGGTGCCCGCCACCACCCTTGGGCCGGGATGAGGTGCCACCTTGTGCGTGGAAGCCCCGCCCAGAGGCAAGAAGCCCCCAAGGCCCGAGGGCGCGCCCGACCCTGCAGCCCTGCTGCAGCCACAGGGAACGGGATGTCTGAGAGGGCAGCCCCCACTGCCCAAGCCTCCGCTGGCAGTTCCCCGAAGGGCTGGTGGCGGCTGCGCCTCAGCAGCCAGCCTCCCTCCCACCCTCCCTGCCTCCCTCTGGTCGGGCACTGCAAGCCACACAGCCACTTGTGTCCCCTGTGTCCCTGGAGGCCGCAGCGCGTTTTGGGTTTTGGAGCGGACGGGCCCCTCTCGGCTTCCGTAGTCCATTTGCCCCCAGAGCCCGCCAGACCCCTGGCTCTAGGAGGCTGCCCAGGCGGTGCTGCCAACTGCCCCCAGGTGCTAGCTAGCGGCAGTGGCAGCGGCCAGCCACGGGGGGAGCACACACACCTGCGGGTGTCCCCTGGCCGCACACACGGACTGCCCCGCGCCTCCGTGGGTTGCAAATGAGCCCTACGGGAACACTTGCCTGCCCTAGGGGCTTGTCGGGCGGGGCCGACGCAGGGTGGGTGAGTGGGGGGGGACTGCTGCTGGCACACACCCACTCCTGAAGCCCACTGGGGCGGTCCAAGGGCTATGAGCTCGGAGCTCGGGCACGGGCTGTCCCAGCAGGGCCTCGCGAGGGTGGACCGATATGCTCCCGGACCAAAAGTGTTGTAAAGGCCCAGGGCACGACTCTCCTGCGACCCCCAGCACCTCCTGGGTGCCCGCCACCACCCTTGGGCCGGGATGAGGTGCCAGCTTGTGCGTGGAAGCCCCGCCCAGAGGCAAGAAGCCCCCAAGGCCCGAGGGCGCGCCCGACCCTGCAGCCCTGCTGCAGCCACAGGGAACGGGATGTCTGAGAGGGCAGCCCCCACTGCCCAAGCCTCCGCTGGCAGTTCCCCGAAGGGCTGGTGGCGGCTGCGCCTCAGCAGCCAGCCTCCCTCCCACCCTCCCTGCCTCCCTCTGGTCGGGCACTGCAAGCCACACAGCCACTTGTGTCCCCTGTGTCCCTGGAGGCCGCAGCGCGTTTTGGGTTTTGGAGCGGACGGGCCCCTCTCGGCTTCTGTAGTCCATTTGCCCCCGGAGCCCGCCAGACCCCTGGCTCTAGGAGGCTGCCCAGGCGGTGCTGCCAACTGCCCCCAGGTGCTAGCTAGCGGCAGTGGCAGCGGCCAGCCACGGGGGGAGCACACACACCTGCGGGTGTCCCCGGGCCGCACACACGGACTGCCCCGCGCCTCCGTGGGTTGCAAATGAGCCCTCCGGGAACCCTTGCCTGCCCTAGCGGCTTGTCGGGCGGGGCCGACGCAGGGTGGGTGAGTGGGGGGGGACTGCTGCTGGCACACACCCACTCCTGAAGCCCACTGGGGCGGTCCAAGGGCTATGAGCTCGGAGCTCGGGCACGGGCTGTCCCAGCAGGGCCTCGCGAGGGTGGACCGATATGCTCCCGGACCAAAAGTGTTGTAAAGGCCCAGGGCACGACTCTCCTGCGACCCCCAGCACCTCCTGGGTGCCCGCCACCATCCTTGGGCCGGGATGAGGTGCCACCTTGTGCGTGGAAGCCCCGCCCAGAGGCAAGAAGCCCCCAAGGCCCGAGGGCGCGCCCGACCCTGCAGCCCTGCTGCAGACACAGGGAACGGGATGTCTGAGAGGGCAGTCCCCACTGCCCAAGCCTCTGCTGGCAGTTCCCCGAAGGGCTGGTGGCGGCTGCGCCTCAGCAGCCAGCCTCCCTCCCACCCTCCCTGCCTCCCTCTGGTCGGGCACTGCAAGCCACACAGCCACTTGTGTCCCCTGTGTCCCTGGAGGCCGCAGCGCGTTTTGGGTTTTGGAGCGGACGGGCCCCTCTCGGCTTCCGTAGTCCATTTGCCCCCAGAGCCCGCCAGACCCCTGGCTCTAGGAGGCTGCCCAGGCGGTGCTGCCAACTGCCCCCAGGTGCTAGCTAGCGGCAGTGGCAGCGGCCAGCCACGGGGGGAGCACACACACCTGCGGGTGTCCCCTGGCCGCACACACGGACTGCCCCGCGCCTCCGTGGGTTGCAAATGAGCCCTACGGGAACACTTGCCTGCCCTAGGGGCTTGTCGGGCGGGGCCGACGCAGGGTGGGTGAGTGGGGGGGGACTGCTGCTGGCACACACCCACTCCTGAAGCCCACTGGGGCGGTCCAAGGGCTATGAGCTCGGAGCTCGGGCACGGGCTGTCCCAGCAGGGCCTCGCGAGGGTGGACCGATATGCTCCCGGACCAAAAGTGTTGTAAAGGCCCAGGGCACGACTCTCCTGCGACCCCCAGCACCTCCTGGGTGCCCGCCACCACCCTTGGGCCGGGATGAGGTGCCAGCTTGTGCGTGGAAGCCCCGCCCAGAGGCAAGAAGCCCCCAAGGCCCGAGGGCGCGCCCGACCCTGCAGCCCTGCTGCAGCCACAGGGAACGGGATGTCTGAGAGGGCAGCCCCCACTGCCCAAGCCTCCGCTGGCAGTTCCCCGAAGGGCTGGTGGCGGCTGCGCCTCAGCAGCCAGCCTCCCTCCCACCCTCCCTGCCTCCCTCTGGTCGGGCACTGCAAGCCACACAGCCACTTGTGTCCCCTGTGTCCCTGGAGGCCGCAGCGCGTTTTGGGTTTTGGAGCGGACGGGCCCCTCTCGGCTTCTGTAGTCCATTTGCCCCCGGAGCCCGCCAGACCCCTGGCTCTAGGAGGCTGCCCAGGCGGTGCTGCCAACTGCCCCCAGGTGCTAGCTAGCGGCAGTGGCAGCGGCCAGCCACGGGGGGAGCACACACACCTGCGGGTGTCCCCGGGCCGCACACACGGACTGCTCCGCGCCTCCGTGGGTTGCAAATGAGCCCTCCGGGAACCCTTGCCTGCCCTAGCGGCTTGTCGGGCGGGGCCGACGCAGGGTGGGTGAGTGGGGGGGGACTGCTGCTGGCACACACCCACTCCTGAAGCCCACTGGGGCGGTGCAAGGGCTATGAGCTCGGAGCTCGGGCACGGGCTGTCCCAGCAGGGCCTCGCGAGGGTGGACCGATATGCTCCCGGACCAAAAGTGTTGTAAAGGCCCAGGGCACGACTCTCCTGCGACCCCCAGCACCTCCTGGGTGCCCGCCACCATCCTTGGGCCGGGATGAGGTGCCACCTTGTGCGTGGAAGCCCCGCCCAGAGGCAAGAAGCCCCCAAGGCCCGAGGGCGCGCCCGACCCTGCAGCCCTGCTGCAGACACAGGGAACGGGATGTCTGAGAGGGCAGCCCCCACTGCCCAAGCCTCCGCTGGCAGTTCCCCGAAGGGCTGGTGGCGGCTGCGCCTCAGCAGCCAGCCTCCCTCCCACCCTCCCTGCCTCCCTCTGGTCGGGCACTGCAAGCCACACAGCCACTTGTGTCCCCTGTGTCCCTGGAGGCCGCAGCGCGTTTTGGGTTTTGGAGCGGACGGGCCCCTCTCGGCTTCCGTAGTCCATTTGCCCCCAGAGCCCGCCAGACCCCTGGCTCTAGGAGGCTGCCCAGGCGGTGCTGCCAACTGCCCCCAGGTGCTAGCTAGCGGCAGTGGCAGCGGCCAGCCACGGGGGGAGCACACACACCTGCGGGTGTCCCCGGGCCGCACACACGGACTGCCCCGCGCCTCCGTGGGTTGCAAATGAGCCCTCCGGGAACCCTTGCCTGCCCTAGGGGCTTGTCGGGCGGGGCCGACGCAGGGTGGGTGAGTGGGGGGGGACTGCTGCTGGCACACACCCACTCCTGAAGCCCACTGGGGCGGTGCAAGGGCTATGAGCTCGGAGCTCGGGCACGGGCTGTCCCAGCAGGGCCTCGCGAGGGTGGACCGATATGCTCCCGGACCAAAAGTGTTGTAAAGGCCCAGGGCACGACTCTCCTGCGACCCCCAGCACCTCCTGGGTGCCCGCCACCACCCTTGGGCCGGGATGAGGTGCCACCTTGTGCGTGGAAGCCCCGCCCAGAGGCAAGAAGCCCCCAAGGCCCGAGGGCGCGCCCGACCCTGCAGCCCTGCTGCAGCCACAGGGAACGGGATGTCTGAGAGGGCAGCCCCCACTGCCCAAGCCTCCGCTGGCAGTTCCCCGAAGGGCTGGTGGCGGCTGCGCCTCAGCAGCCAGCCTCCCTCCCACCCTCCCTGCCTCCCTCTGGTCGGGCACTGCAAGCCACACAGCCACTTGTGTCCCCTGTGTCCCTGGAGGCCGCAGCGCGTTTTGGGTTTTGGAGCGGACGGGCCCCTCTCGGCTTCTGTAGTCCATTTGCCCCCGGAGCCCGCCAGACCCCTGGCTCTAGGAGGCTGCCCAGGCGGTGCTGCCAACTGCCCCCAGGTGCTAGCTAGCGGCAGTGGCAGCGGCCAGCCACGGGGGGAGCACACACACCTGCGGGTGTCCCCGGGCCGCACACACGGACTGCCCCGCGCCTCCGTGGGTTGCAAATGAGCCCTCCGGGAACCCTTGCCTGCCCTAGGGGCTTGTCGGGCGGGGCCGACGCAGGGTGGGTGAGTGGGGGGGGACTGCTGCTGGCACACACCCACTCCTGAAGCCCACTGGGGCGGTCCAAGGGCTATGAGCTCGGAGCTCGGGCACGGGCTGTCCCAGCAGGGCCTCGCGAGGGTGGACCGATATGCTCCCGGACCAAAAGTGTTGTAAAGGCCCAGGGCACGACTCTCCTGCGATCCCCAGCACCTCCTGGGTGCCCGCCACCACCCTTGGGCCGGGATGAGGTGCCACCTTGTGCGTGGAAGCCCCGCCCAGAGGCAAGAAGCCCCCAAGGCCCGAGGGCGCGCCCGACCCTGCAGCCCTGCTGCAGACACAGGGAACGGGATGTCTGAGAGGGCAGCCCCCACTGCCCAAGCCTCCGCTGGCAGTTCCCCGAAGGGCTGGTGGCGGCTGCGCCTCAGCAGCCAGCCTCCCTCCCACCCTCCCTGCCTCCCTCTGGTCGGGCACTGCAAGCCACACAGCCACTTGTGTCCCCTGTGTCCCTGGAGGCCGCAGCGCGTTTTGGGTTTTGGAGCGGACGGGCCCCTCTCGGCTTCCGTAGTCCATTTGCCCCCAGAGCCCGCCAGACCCCTGGCTCTAGGAGGCTGCCCAGGCGGTGCTGCCAACTGCCCCCAGGTGCTAGCTAGCGGCAGTGGCAGCGGCCAGCCACGGGGGGAGCACACACACCTGCGGGTGTCCCCGGGCCGCACACACGGACTGCCCCGCGCCTCCGTGGGTTGCAAATGAGCCCTCCGGGAACCCTTGCCTGCCCTAGGGGCTTGTCGGGCGGGGCCGACGCAGGGTGGGTGAGTTGGGGGGGACTGCTGCTGGCACACACCCACTCCTGAAGCCCACTGGGGCGGTCCAAGGGCTATGAGCTCGGAGCTCGGAGCTCGGGCACGGGCTGTCCCAGCAGGGCCTCGCGAGGGTGGACCGATATGCTCCCGGACCAAAAGTGTTGTAAAGGCCCAGGGCACGACTCTCCTGCGACCCCCAGCACCTCCTGGGTGCCCGCCACCACCCTTGGGCCGGGATGAGGTGCCACCTTGTGCGTGGAAGCCCCGCCCAGAGGCAAGAAGCCCCCAAGGCCCGAGGGCGTGCCCGACCCTGCAGCCCTGCTGCAGCCACAGGGAACGGGATGTCTGAGAGGGCAGCCCCCACTGCCCAAGCCTCCGCTGGCAGTTCCCCGAAGGGCTGGTGGCGGCTGCGCCTCAGCAGCCAGCCTCCCTCCCACCCTCCCTGCCTCCCTCTGGTCGGGCACTGCAAGCCACACAGCCACTTGTGTCCCCTGTGTCCCTGGAGGCCGCAGCGCGTTTTGGGTTTTGGAGCGGACGGGCCCCTCTCGGCTTCCGTAGTCCATTTGCCCCCAGAGCCCGCCAGACCCCTGGCTCTAGGAGGCTGCCCAGGCGGTGCTGCCAACTGCCCCCAGGTGCTAGCTAGCGGCAGTGGCAGCGGCCAGCCACGGGGGGAGCACACACACCTGCGGGTGTCCCCGGGCCGCACACACGGACTGCCCCGCGCCTCCGTGGGTTGCAAATGAGCCCTCCGGGAACCCTTGCCTGCCCTAGGGGCTTGTCGGGCGGGGCCGACGCAGGGTGGGTGAGTGGGGGGGGGACTGCTGCTGGCACACACCCACTCCTGAAGCCCACTGCGGCGGTCCAAGGGCTATGAGCTCGGAGCTCGGGCACGGGCTGTCCCAGCAGGGCCTCGCGAGGGTGGACCGATATGCTCCCGGACCAAAAGTGTTGTAAAGGCCCAGGGCACGACTCTCCTGCGACCCCCAGCACCTCCTGGGTGCCCGCCACCACCCTTGGGCCGGGATGAGGTGCCACCTTGTGCGTGGAAGCCCCGCCCAGAGGCAAGAAGCCCCCAAGGCCTGAGGGCGTGCCCGAACCTGCAGCCCTGCTGCAGCCACAGGGAACGGGATGTCTGAGAGGGCAGCCCCCACTGCCCAAGCCTCCGCTGGCAGTTCCCCGAAGGGCTGGTGGCGGCTGCGCCTCAGCAGCCAGCCTCCCTCCCACCCTCCCTGCCTCCCTCTGGTCGGGCACTGCAAGCCACACAGCCACTTGTGTCCCCTGTGTCCCTGGAGGCCGCAGCGCGTTTTGGGTTTTGGAGCGGACGGGCCCCTCTCGGCTTCCGTAGTCCATTTGCCCCCAGAGCCCGCCAGACCCCTGGCTCTAGGAGGCTGCCCAGGCGGTGCTGCCAACTGCCCCCAGGTGCTAGCTAGCGGCAGTGGCAGCGGCCAGCCACGGGGGGAGCACACACACCTGCGGGTGTCCCCGGGCCGCACACACGGACTGCCCCGCGCCTCCGTGGGTTGCAAATGAGCCCTCCGGGAACCCTTGCCTGCCCTAGGGGCTTGTCGGGCGGGGCCGACGCAGGGTGGGTGAGTGGGGGGGGACTGCTGCTGGCACACACCCACTCCTGAAGCCCACTGGGGCGGTCCAAGGGCTATGAGCTCGGAGCTCGGGCACGGGCTGTCCCAGCAGGGCCTCGCGAGGGTGGACCGATATGCTCCCGGACCAAAAGTGTTGTAAAGGCCCAGGGCACGACTCTCCTGCGACCCCCAGCACCTCCTGGGTGCCCGCCACCACCCTTGGGCCGGGATGAGGTGCAACCTTGTGCGTGGAAGCCCCGCCCAGAGGCAAGAAGCCCCCAAGGCCCGAGGGCGCGCCCGACCCTGCAGCCCTGCTGCAGCCACAGGGAACGGGATGTCTGAGAGGGCAGCCCCCACTGCCCAAGCCTCCGCTGGCAGTTCCCCGAAGGGCTGGTGGCGGCTGCGCCTCAGCAGCCAGCCTCCCTCCCACCCTCCCTGCCTCCCTCTGGTCGGGCACTGCAAGCCACACAGCCACTTGTGTCCCCTGTGTCCCTGGAGGCTGCAGCGCGTTTTGGGTTTTGGAGCGTACGGGCCCCTCTCGGCTTCCGTAGTCTATTTGCCCCCAGAGCCCGCCAGACCCCTGGCTCTAGGAGGCTGCCCAGGCGGTGCTGCCAACTGCCCCCAGGTGCTAGCTAGCGGCAGTGGCAGCGGCCAGCCACGGGGGGAGCACACACACCTGCGGGTGTCCCCGGGCCGCACACACGGACTGCCCCGCGCCTCCGTGGGTTGCAAATGAGCCCTCCGGGAACCCTTGCCTGCCCTAGGGGCTTGTATGGCGGGGCCGACGCAGGGTGGGTGAGTGGGGTGGGACTGCTGCTGGCACACACCCACTCCTGAAGCCCACTGGGGCGGTCCAAGGGCTATGAGCTCGGAGCTCGGGCACGGGCTGTCCCAGCAGGGCCTCGCGAGGGTGGACCGATATGCTCCCGGACCAAAAGTGTTGTAAAGGCCCAGGGCACGACTCTCCTGCGACCCCCAGCACCTCCTGGGTGCCCGCCACCACCCTTGGGCCGGGATGAGGTGCCACCTTGTGCGTGGAAGCCCCGCCCAGAGGCAAGAAGCCCCCAAGGCCCGAGGGCGTGCCCGACCCTGCAGCCCTGCTGCAGCCACAGGGAACGGGATGTCTGAGAGGGCAGCCCCCACTGTCCAAGCCTCCGCTGGCAGTTCCCCGAAGGGCTGGTGGCGGCTGGGCCTCAGCAGCCAGCCTCCCTCCCACCCTCCCTGCCTCCCTCTGGTCGGGCACTGCAAGCCACACAGCCACTTGTGTCCCCTGTGTCCCTGGAGGCTGCAGCGCGTTTTGGGTTTTGGAGCGGACGGGCCCCTCTCGGCTTCCGTAGTCCATTTGCCCCCAGAGCCCGCCAGACCCCTGGCTCTAGGAGGCTGCCCAGGCGGTGCTGCCAACTGCCCCCAGGTGCTAGCTAGCGGCAGTGGCAGCGGCCAGCCACGGGGGGAGCACACACACCTGCGGGTGTCCCCGGGCCGCACACACGGACTGCCCCGCGCCTCCGTGGGTTGCAAATGAGCCCTCCGGGAACACTTGCCTGCCCTAGGGGCTTGTCGGGCGGGGCCGACGCAGGGTGGGTGAGTGGGGGGGGGACTGCTGCTGGCACACACCCACTCCTGAAGCCCACTGGGGCGGTCCAAGGGCTATGAGCTCGGAGCTCGGGCACGGGCTGTCCCAGCAGGGCCTCGCGAGGGTGGACCGATATGCTCCCGGACCAAAAGTGTTGTAAAGGACCAGGGCACGACTCTCCTGCGACCCCCAGCACCTCCTGGGTGCCCGCCACCACCCTTGGGCCGGGATGAGGTGCAACCTTGTGCGTGGAAGCCCCGCCCAGAGGCAAGAAGCCCCCAAGGCCCGAGGGCGCGCCCGACCCTGCAGCCCTGCTGCAGCCACAGGGAACGGGATGTCTGAGAGGGCAGCCCCCACTGCCCAAGCCTCCGCTGGCAGTTCCCCGAAGGGCTGGTGGCGGCTGCGCCTCAGCAGCCAGCCTCCCTCCCACCCTCCCTGCCTCCCTCTGGTCGGGCACTGCAAGCCACACAGCCACTTGTGTCCCCTGTGTCCCTGGAGGCCGCAGCGCGTTTTGGGTTTTGGAGCGGACGGGCCCCTCTCGGCTTCCGTAGTCCATTTGCCCCCAGAGCCCGCCAGACCCCTGGCTCTAGGAGGCTGCCCAGGCGGTGCTGCCAACTGCCCCCAGGTGCTAGCTAGCGGCAGTGGCAGCGGCCAGCCACGGGGGGAGCACACACACCTGCGGGTGTCCCCGGGCCGCACACACGGACTGCCCCGTGCCTCTGTGGGTTGCAAATGAGCCCTCCGGGAACCCTTGCCTGCCCTAGGGGCTTGTCGGGCGGGGCCGACGCAGGGTGGGTGAGTGGGGGGGGACTGCTGCTGGCACACACCCACTCCTGAAGCCCACTGGGGCGGTCCAAGGGCTATGAGCTCGGAGCTCGGGCACGGGCTGTCCCAGCAGGGCCTCGCGAGGGTGGACCGATATGCTCCCGGACCAAAAGTGTTGTAAAGGCCCAGGGCACGACTCTCCTGCGACCCCCAGCACCTCCTGGGTGCCCGCCACCACCCTTGGGCCGGGATGAGGTGCCACCTTGTGCGTGGAAGCCCCGCCCAGAGGCAAGAAGCCCCAAAGGCCCGAGGGCGCGCCCGACCCTGCAGCCCTGCTGCAGCCACAGGGAACGGGATGTCTGAGAGGGCAGCCCCCACTGCCCAAGCCTCCGCTGGCAGTTCCCCGAAGGGCTGGTGGCGGCTGCGCCTCAGCAGCCAGCCTCCCTCCCACCCTCCCTGCCTCCCTCTGGTCGGGCACTGCAAGCCACACAGCCACTTGTGTCCCCTGTGTCCCTGGAGGCTGCAGCGCGTTTTGGGTTTTGGAGAGGACGGGCCCCTCTCGGCTTCCGTAGTCTATTTGCCCCCAGAGCCCGCCAGACCCCTGGCTCTAGGAGGCTGCCCAGGCGGTGCTGCCAACTGCCCCCAGGTGCTAGCTAGCGGCAGTGGCAGCGGCCAGCCACGGGGGGAGCACACACACCTGCGGGTGTCCCCGGGCCGCACACACGGACTGCCCCGCGCCTCCGTGGGTTGCAAATGAGCCCTCCGGGAACACTTGCCTGCCCTAGGGGCTTGTATGGCGGGGCCGACGCAGGGTGGGTGAGTGGGGTGGGACTGCTGCTGGCACACACCCACTCCTGAAGCCCACTGCGGCGGTCCAAGGGCTATGAGCTCGGAGCTCGGGCACGGGCTGTCCCAGCAGGGCCTCGCGAGGGTGGACCGATATGCTCCCGGACCAAAAGTGTTGTAAAGGCCCAGGGCACGACTCTCCTGCGACCCCCAGCACCTCCTGGGTGCCCGCCACCACCCTTGGGCCGGGATGAGGTGCCACCTTGTGCGTGGAAGCCCCGCCCAGAGGCAAGAAGCCCCCAAGGCCCGAGGGCGTGCCTGACCCTGCAGCCCTGCTGCAGCCACAGGGAACGGGATGTCTGAGAGGGCAGCCCCCACTGTCCAAGCCTCCGCTGGCAGTTCCCCGAAGGGCTGGTGGCGGCTGGGCCTCAGCAGCCAGCCTCCCTCCCACCCTCCCTGCCTCCCTCTGGTCGGGCACTGCAAGCCACACAGCCACTTGTGTCCCCTGTGTCCCTGGAGGCTGCAGCGCGTTTTGGGTTTTGGAGCGGACGGGCCCCTCTCGGCTTCCGTAGTCCATTTGCCCCCAGAGCCCGCCAGACCCCTGGCTCTAGGAGGCTGCCCAGGCGGTGCTGCCAACTGCCCCCAGGTGCTAGCTAGCGGCAGTGGCAGCGGCCAGCCACGGGGGGAGCACACACACCTGCGGGTGTCCCCGGGCCGCACACACGGACTGCCCCGCGCCTCCGTGGGTTGCAAATGAGCCCTCCGGGAACACTTGCCTGCCCTAGGGGCTTGTCGGGCGGGGCCGACGCAGGGTGGGTGAGTGGGAGGGGACTGCTGCTGGCACACACCCACTCCTGAAGCCCACTGGGGCGGTCCAAGGGCTATGAGCTCGGAGCTCGGGCACGGGCTGTCCCAGCAGGGCCTCGCGAGGGTGGACCGATATGCTCCCGGACCAAAAGTGTTGTAAAGGCCCAGGGCACGACTCTCCTGCGACCCCCAGCACCGCCTGGGTGCCCGCCACCACCCTTGGGCCGGGATGAGGTGCAACCTTGTGCGTGGAAGCCCCGCCCAGAGGCAAGAAGCCCCCAAGGCCCGAGGGCGCGCCCGACCCTGCAGCCCTGCTGCAGCCACAGGGAACGGGATGTCTGAGAGGGCAGCCCCCACTGCCCAAGCCTCCGCTGGCAGTTCCCCGAAGGGCTGGTGGCGGCTGCGCCTCAGCAGCCAGCCTCCCTCCCACCCTCCCTGCCTCCCTCTGGTCGGGCACTGCAAGCCACACAGCCACTTGTGTCCCCTGTGTCCCTGGAGGCCGCAGTGCGTTTTGGGTTTTGGAGCGGACGGGCCCCTCTCGGCTTCCGTAGTCCATTTGCCCCCAGAGCCCGCCAGACCCCTGGCTCTAGGAGGCTGCCCAGGCGGTGCTGCCAACTGCCCCCAGGTGCTAGCTAGCGGCAGTGGCAGCGGCCAGCCACGGGGGGAGCACACACACCTGCGGGTGTCCCCGGGCCGCACACACGGACTGCCCCGCGCCTCTGTGGGTTGCAAATGAGCCCTCCGGGAACCCTTGCCTGCCCTAGGGGCTTGTCGGGCGGGGCCGACGCAGGGTGGGTGAGTGGGGGGGGGACTGCTGCTGGCACACACCCACTCCTGAAGCCCACTGGGGCGGTCCAAGGGCTATGAGCTCGGAGCTCGGGCACGGGCTGTCCCAGCAGGGCCTCGCGAGGGTGGACCGATATGCTCCTGGACCAAAAGTGTTGTAAAGGCCCAGGGCACGACTCTCCTGCGACCCCCAGCACCTCCTGGGTGCCCGCCACCACCCTTGGGCCGGGATGAGGTGCCACCTTGTGCGTGGAAGCCCCGCCCAGAGGCAAGAAGCCCCAAAGGCCCGAGGGCGCGCCCGACCCTGCAGCCCTGCTGCAGCCACAGGGAACGGGATGTCTGAGAGGGCAGCCCCCACTGCCCAAGCCTCCGCTGGCAGTTCCCCGAAGGGCTGGTGGCGGCTGCGCCTCAGCAGCCAGCCTCCCTCCCACCCTCCCTGCCTCCCTCTGGTCGGGCACTGCAAGCCACACAGCCACTTGTGTCCCCTGTGTCCCTGGAGGCTGCAGCGCGTTTTGGGTTTTGGAGCGTACGGGCCCCTCTCGGCTTCCGTAGTCTATTTGCCCCCGGAGCCCGCCAGACCCCTGGCTCTAGGAGGCTGCCCAGGCGGTGCTGCCAACTGCCCCCAGGTGCTAGCTAGCGGCAGTGGCAGCGGCCAGCCACGGGGGGAGCACACACACCTGCGGGTGTCCCCGGGCCGCACACACGGACTGCCCCGCGCCTCCGTGGGTTGCAAATGAGCCCTCCGGGAACCCTTGCCTGCCCTAGGGGCTTGTCGGGCGGGGCCGACGCAGGGTGGGTGAGTGGGGGGGGACTGCTGCTGGCACACACCCACTCCTGAAGCCCACTGGGGCGGTCCAAGGGCTATGAGCTCGGAGCTCGGGCACGGGCTGTCCCAGCAGGGCCTCGCGAGGGTGGACCGATATGCTCCCGGACCAAAAGTGTTGTAAAGGCCCAGGGCACGACTCTCCTGCGACCCCCAGCACCTCCTGGGTGCCCGCCACCACCCTTGGGCCGGGATGAGGTGCCACCTTGTGCGTGGAAGCCCCGCCCAGAGGCAAGAAGCCCCCAAGGCCCGAGGGCGTGCCCGACCCTGCAGCCCTGCTGCAGCCACAGGGAACGGGATGTCTGAGAGGGCAGCCCCCACTGTCCAAGCCTCCGCTGGCAGTTCCCCGAAGGGCTGGTGGCGGCTGGGCCTCAGCAGCCAGCCTCCCTCCCACCCTCCCTGCCTCCCTCTGGTCGGGCACTGCAAGCCACACAGCCACTTGTGTCCCCTGTGTCCCTGGAGGCTGCAGCGCGTTTTGGGTTTTGGAGCGGACGGGCCCCTCTCGGCTTCCGTAGTCCATTTGCCCCCAGAGCCCGCCAGACCCCTGGCTCTAGGAGGCTGCCCAGGCGGTGCTGCCAACTGCCCCCAGGTGCTAGCTAGCGGCAGTGGCAGCGGCCAGCCACGGGGGGAGCACACACACCTGCGGGTGTCCCCGGGCCGCACACACGGACTGCCCCGCGCCTCCGTGGGTTGCAAATGAGCCCTCCGGGAACACTTGCCTGCCCTAGGGGCTTGTCGGGCGGGGCCGACGCAGGGTGGGTGAGTGGGGGGGGACTGCTGCTGGCACACACCCACTCCTGAAGCCCACTGGGGCGGTCCAAGGGCTATGAGCTCGGAGCTCGGGTACGGGCTGTCCCAGCAGGGCCTCGCGAGGGTGGACCGATATGCTCCCGGACCAAAAGTGTTGTAAAGGCCCAGGGCACGACTCTCCTGCGACCCCCAGCACCTCCTGGGTGCCCGCCACCACCCTTGGGCCGGGATGAGGTGCAACCTTGTGCGTGGAAGCCCCGCCCAGAGGCAAGAAGCCCCCAAGGCCCGAGGGCGCGCCCGACCCTGCAGCCCTGCTGCAGCCACAGGGAACGGGATGTCTGAGAGGGCAGCCCCCACTGCCCAAGCCTCCGCTGGCAGTTCCCCGAAGGGCTGGTGGCGGCTGCGCCTCAGCAGCCAGCCTCCCTCCCACCCTCCCTGCCTCCCTCTGGTCGGGCACTGCAAGCCACACAGCCACTTGTGTCCCCTGTGTCCCTGGAGGCCGCAGCGCATTTTGGGTTTTGGAGCGGACGGGCCCCTCTCGGCTTCCGTAGTCCATTTGCCCCCAGAGCCCGCCAGACCCCTGGCTCTAGGAGGCTGCCCAGGCGGTGCTGCCAACTGCCCCCAGGTGCTAGCTAGCGGCAGTGGCAGCGGCCAGCCACGGGGGGAGCACACACACCTGCGGGTGTCCCCGGGCCGCACACACGGACTGCCCCGCGCCTCTGTGGGTTGCAAATGAGCCCTCCGGGAACCCTTGCCTGCCCTAGGGGCTTGTCGGGCGGGGCCGACGCAGGGTGGGTGAGTGGGGGGGGACTGCTGCTGGCACACACCCACTCCTGAAGCCCACTGGGGCGGTCCAAGGGCTATGAGCTCGGAGCTCGGGCACGGGCTGTCCCAGCAGGGCCTCGCGAGGGTGGACCGATATGCTCCTGGACCAAAAGTGTTGTAAAGGCCCAGGGCACGACTCTCCTGCGACCCCCAGCACCTCCTGGGTGCCCGCCACCACCCTTGGGCCGGGATGAGGTGCCACCTTGTGCGTGGAAGCCCCGCCCAGAGGCAAGAAGCCCCAAAGGCCCGAGGGCGCGCCCGACCCTGCAGCCCTGCTGCAGCCACAGGGAACGGGATGTCTGAGAGGGCAGCCCCCACTGCCCAAGCCTCCGCTGGCAGTTCCCCGAAGGGCTGGTGGCGGCTGCGCCTCAGCAGCCAGCCTCCCTCCCACCCTCCCTGCCTCCCTCTGGTCGGGCACTGCAAGCCACACAGCCACTTGTGTCCCCTGTGTCCCTGGAGGCTGCAGCGCGTTTTGGGTTTTGGAGCGTACGGGCCCCTCTCGGCTTCCGTAGTCTATTTGCCCCCAGAGCCCGCCAGACCCCTGGCTCTAGGAGGCTGCCCAGGCGGTGCTGCCAACTGCCCCCAGGTGCTAGCTAGCGGCAGTGGCAGCGGCCAGCCACGGGGGGAGCACACACACCTGCGGGTGTCCCCGGGCCGCACACACGGACTGCCCCGCGCCTCCGTGGGTTGCAAATGAGCCCTCCGGGAACCCTTGCCTGCCCTAGGGGCTTGTCGGGCGGGGCCGACGCAGGGTGGGTGAGTGGGGGGGGGACTGCTGCTGGCACACACCCACTCCTGAAGCCCACTGGGGCGGTCCAAGGGCTATGAGCTCGGAGCTCGGGCACGGGCTGTCCCAGCAGGGCCTCGCGAGGGTGGACCGATATGCTCCCGGACCAAAAGTGTTGTAAAGGCCCAGGGCACGACTCTCCTGCGACCCCCAGCACCTCCTGGGTGCCCGCCACCACCCTTGGGCCGGGATGAGGTGCCACCTTGTGCGTGGAAGCCCCGCCCAGAGGCAAGAAGCCCCCAAGGCCCGAGGGCGTGCCCGACCCTGCAGCCCTGCTGCAGCCACAGGGAACGGGATGTCTGAGAGGGCAGCCCCCACTGCCCAAGCCTCCGCTGGCAGTTCCCCGAAGGGCTGGTGGCGGCTGCGCCTCAGCAGCCAGCCTCCCTCCCACCCTCCCTGCCTCCCTCTGGTCGGGCACTGCAAGCCACACAGCCACTTGTGTCCCCTGTGTCCCTGGAGGCCGCAGCGCGTTTTGGGTTTTGGAGCGGACGGGCCCCTCTCGGCTTCCGTAGTCCATTTGCCCCCAGAGCCCGCCAGACCCCTGGCTCTAGGAGGCTGCCCAGGCGGTGCTGCCAACTGCCCCCAGGTGCTAGCTAGCGGCAGTGGCAGCGGCCAGCCACGGGGGGAGCACACACACCTGCGGGTGTCCCCGGGCCGCACACACGGACTGCCCCGCGCCTCCGTGGGTTGCAAATGAGCCCTCCGGGAACCCTTGCCTGCCCTAGGGGCTTGTCGGGCGGGGCCGACGCAGGGTGGGTGAGTGGGGGGGGGACTGCTGCTGGCACACACCCACTCCTGAAGCCCACTGCGGCGGTCCAAGGGCTATGAGCTCGGAGCTCGGGCACGGGCTGTCCCAGCAGGGCCTCGCGAGGGTGGACCGATATGCTCCCGGACCAAAAGTGTTGTAAAGGCCCAGGGCACGACTCTCCTGCGACCCCCAGCACCTCCTGGGTGCCCGCCACCACCCTTGGGCCGGGATGAGGTGCCACCTTGTGCGTGGAAGCCCCGCCCAGAGGCAAGAAGCCCCCAAGGCCTGAGGGCGTGCCCGACCCTGCAGCCCTGCTGCAGCCACAGGGAACGGGATGTCTGAGAGGGCAGCCCCCACTGCCCAAGCCTCCGCTGGCAGTTCCCCGAAGGGCTGGTGGCGGCTGCGCCTCAGCAGCCAGCCTCCCTCCCACCCTCCCTGCCTCCCTCTGGTTGGGCACTGCAAGCCACACAGCCACTTGTGTCCCCTGTGTCCCTGGAGGCCGCAGCGCGTTTTGGGTTTTGGAGCGGACGGGCCCCTCTCGGCTTCCGTAGTCCATTTGCCCCCAGAGCCCGCCAGACCCCTGGCTCTAGGAGGCTGCCCAGGCGGTGCTGCCAACTGCCCCCAGGTGCTAGCTAGTGGCAGTGGCAGCGGCCAGCCACGGGGGGAGCACACACACCTGCGGGTGTCCCCGTGCCGCACACACGGACTGCCCCGCGCCTCCGTGGGTTGCAAATGAGCCCTCCGGGAACCCTTGCCTGCCCTAGGGGCTTGTATGGCGGGGCCGACGCAGGGTGGGTGAGTGGGGTGGGACTGCTGCTGGCACACACCCACTCCTGAAGCCCACTGGGGCGGTCCAAGGGCTATGAGCTCGGAGCTCGGGCACGGGCTGTCCCAGCAGGGCCTCGCGAGGGTGGACCGATATGCTCCCGGACCAAAAGTGTTGTAAAGGCCCAGGGCACGACTCTCCTGCGACCCCCAGCACCTCCTGGGTGCCCGCCACCACCCTTGGGCCGGGATGAGGTGCCACCTTGTGCGTGGAAGCCCCGCCCAGAGGCAAGAAGCCCCCAAGGCCTGAGGGCGTGAACGACCCTGCAGCCCTGCTGCAGCCACAGGGAACGGGATGTCTGAGAGGGCAGCCCCCACTGCCCAAGCCTCCGCTGGCAGTTCCCCGAAGGGCTGGTGGCGGCTGCGCCTCAGCAGCCAGCCTCCCTCCCACCCTCCCTGCCTCCCTCTGGTCGGGCACTGCAAGCCACACAGCCACTTGTGTCCCCTGTGTCCCTGGAGGCCGCAGCGCGTTTTGGGTTTTGGAGCGGACGGGCCCCTCTCGGCTTCCGTAGTCCATTTGCCCCCAGAGCCCGCCAGACCCCTGGCTCTAGGAGGCTGCCCAGGCGGTGCTGCCAACTGCCCCCAGGTGCTAGCTAGCGGCAGTGGCAGCGGCCAGCCACGGGGGGAGCACACACACCTGCGGGTGTCCCCGGGCCGCACACACGGACTGCCCCGCGCCTCCGTGGGTTGCAAATGAGCCCTCCGGGAACCCTTGCCTGCCCTAGGGGCTTGTGGGGCGGGGCCGAGGCAGGGTGGGTGAGTGGGGGGGGACTGCTGCTGGCACACACCCACTCCTGAAGCCCACTGGGGCGGGTCCAAGGGCTATGAGCTCGGAGCTCGGGCACGGGCTGTCCCAGCAGGGCCTCGCGAGGGTGGACCGATATGCTCCCGGACCAAAAGTGTTGTAAAGGCCCAGGGCACGACTCTCCTGCGACCCCAGCACCTCCTGGGTGCCCGCCACCACCCTTGGGCCGGGATGAGGTGCCACCTTGTGCGTGGAAGCCCCGCCCAGAGGCAAGAAGCCCCAAGGCCGAGGGCGTGCCTGACCTGCAGCCCTGCTGCAGCCACATGGAACGGATGTCTGAGAGGGCAGCCCCCACTGCCCAAGCCTCCGCTGCAGTTCCCCGAAGGGCTGGTGGCGGCTGCGCCTCAGCAGCCAGCCTCCCTCCCACCCTCCCTGCCTCCCTCTGGTCGGGCACTGCAAGCCACACAGCCACTTGTGTCCCCTGTGTCCCTGGAGGCCGCAGCGCGTTTTGGGTTTTGGAGCGGACGGGCCCCTCTCGGCTTCCGTAGTCCATTTGCCCCCAGAGCCCCCGCCAGACCCCTGGCTCTAGGAGGCTGCCCAGGCGGTGCTGCCAACTGCCCCCAGGTGCTAGCTAGCGGCAGTGGCAGCGGCCAGCCACAGGGGGAGCACACACACCTGCGGGTGTCCCCGGGCCGCACACAACGGACTGCCCCGCGCCTCCGTGGGTTGCAAATGAGCCCTCCGGGAACACTTGCCTGCCCTAGGGGCTTGTCGGGCGGGGCCGACGCAGGGTGGGTGAGTGGGGGGGGACTGCTGCTGGCACACACCCACTCCTGAAGCCCACTGGGGCGGTCCAAGGCTATGAGCTCGGAGCTCGGCACGGGCTGTCCCAGCAGGGCCTCGCGAGGGTGGACCGATATGCTCCCGGACCAAAAGTGTTGTAAAGGCCCAGGGCACGACTCTCCTGCGACCCCCAGCACCTCCTGGGTGCCCGCCACCACCCTTGGGCCGGGATGAGGTGCAACCTTGTGCGTGGAAGCCCCGCCCAGAGGCAAGAAGCCCCCAAGGCCCGAGGGCGCGCCCGACCCTGCAGCCCTGCTGCAGCCACAGGGAACGGGATGTCTGAGAGGGCAGCCCCCACTGCCCAAGCCTCCGCTGGCAGTTCCCCGAAGGGCTGGTGCGGCTGCGCCTCAGCAGCCAGCCTCCCTCCCACCCTTCCCTGCCTCCCTCTGGTTGGGCACTGCAAGCCACACAGCCACTTGTGTCCCCTGTGTCCCTGGAGGCCGCAGCGCGTTTTGGGTTTTGGAGCGGACGGGCCCCTCTCGGCTTCCGTAGTCCATTTGCCCCCAGAGCCCGCCAGAACCCCTGGCTCTAGGAGGCTGCCCAGGCGGTGCTGCCAACTGCCCCCAGGTGCTAGCTAGCGGCAGTGGCAGCGGCCAGCCACGGGGGGTGCACACACACCTGCGGGTGTCCCCGTGCCGCACACACGGACTGCCCCGCGCCTCCGTGGGTTGCAAATGAGCCCTCCGGGAACCCTTGCCTGCCCTAGGGGCTTGTATGGCGGGGCCGACGCAGGGTGGGTGAGTGGGGTGGGACTGCTGCTGGCACACACCCACTCCCTGAAGCCCACTGGGGCGGTCCAAGGGCTATGAGCTCGGAGCTCGGGCACGGGCTGTCCCAGCAGGGCCTCGCGAGGGTGGACCGATATGCTCCCGGACCAAAAGTGTTGTAAAGGCCCAGGCACGACTCTCCTGCGACCCCCAGCACCTCCTGGGTGCC